>NC_045439.1:50309366-50491196 GCF_002776525.5 Piliocolobus tephrosceles | reverse complement strand
CAGTGGCTCATACCTGTAGTCCCAGCTACCCTGGAGGTTGAAGCAAGAGGATCGTTTGAGCCCAGGAGTTTGAGTCTGGTCTGGGTAACATAGTGGGACCTCATTACTGTAAAAAAAAAAAAAATGCTTTTTACATACTACAGAAAGCTAAACAAAATTTGGCAGCTATAGTTCTATTAATTAACAACAAAAAAAAAGCCAAATTCATTCTAATTTCATTTTTAATTATCAGGAAAAACTGTATTTAAGAATAAATTACCTGCAAAATAAATAACTGAGTTATACGTGATCCAGTTTTATGCCCCAAGACTGCAGAAGATGCTTTTTGACACTTTGATGTTAACAGTGATATTATTAATATTAATATTTTGTATTAGTATTGCATATATTTTCATTTCCTCTTAATTTCCCATGAAAAAGTGGCAACCCATTCCCAACTTGAAGATTTATCATTGTTTTTACCAAACTTAAGAAGCAGCAATTGAGAGAAAAGTGCCTCTAATTATATATGGGCTATTCCCGTTTTGGTAGGTCCTGCAGTGAGAATTGCCTCTGTGTGAACTAAGGACAGAAAGGAGACTCACGGGAGGGTGAGGAATGGACTGACGCTCTTCCTGCACCGTGGTTGACAGTAACCCACAGTGCCCACTCCACAGATTAAAGCATTTTTGTTGTCTGGGGCAGTCCTTAACTTTAGTTCATTTTCCTGTACCTATTTATTTGATAGCTCATTAATTGCCTCAGAGCAGAGAAAATGTTTCCTTTAAGAAGGTTAAACAAAGAGTTTATTGACATAAGTGAATTGGTTGAAGAAAACATTATTAAGTAAAAGGCACTTATTTAAACACCAAATTAATCATTTAAAGGCAAATTAGAGGTCATATCTCCTCCTAAATAAATAATGTTAACCAGTAATGAGATATCCAGTTTAGATTATAAGCATACTTACAGGTTTGGGCTGCTGGCTGCAGTATGCCTTAGCTTTCCAAGTTTATTCAGGGTCTATAATTCCACTAATGTTTGGAAATGGCAACATTTTAAACTACAGTATATTTTATCTACAATATGTCATTTTTCATTGTATTTTTTTTTTTTTTTTTAAATTAAATCTTTCCTTTCATCCCAGCAGAAGAGAAGGCTGGTGCTCTGAGAGAAGATTCCCTAGCAGTGGAGACGGATTCGCCTCTGGCGCTGTTTCAAGTCACTGAACTTACCAAACAAGCTGGTGCACAAGTGCCCTTGGCATTGCCCTCATAGCTCTGGCTGGGCTACAGGTAACTTCCCAATGTTGTAGCTGGGGCTGTGTGCACAGGCCACACCCAAACCTATTTCAGGACGTTTCTATGTAAGCTTTGGAGGCTGAAGAGAAACACACAACGATTTTCGTTGTGGAAATATTGGTGTCCCCAAAGTTGTCTGGTATCTTAGCTTTGGATTTTTCCCTTCCACTTGGAGGGTGTCATAGCTGCCTACCCACATCCAGCCACACATTTTTTCCACGCAGGCACATAAGCAATGCCCAAACCCCTGCTCCACCGCTGGGCTCGCTTCAGCCGGCCTCCCAACCGCAGTGACTGTTGAGTGTTGACAGGTACCAGATTCACGCTCCAGGCTCTTCCATAGCACAACGACGCTAATGCCAGCAGCTTTGTTCCACACCGCATTGCAGTTTTGTTTTTAGCCAGGCAGAAGTCAGGAAGTTTAAGGTTAGTTAATCAAATCTGACGTTAGCCCACCCCGTTGATCTGATCATCTGATGGCCCAGCAGATTCTCCTTTTTCTCAAAATATTTTATTGTGCACTTGTGGAGAAGATGGAAAAAAAGAATCCCAATGGAGGATAATTTGAATTGATGTTTTTTTTTTTTGAGTGTCAGTTCTCATCTGACTTTTTAAACCCCGTTGAAATCAATTATTCTTGCTATTATAATAATCATCTTGATTTTCATGTTTTATCAATGAATACTGTTCATCTCAAGTCACTGCTGCCCTTACTTAGGCAACTTACAATTTTTGAATACATGGGTCTAAATTCAGGCTTTTCAGTCTTGAGAGAACTAGAGATGTCACCCAACAAGCTAAGCCTCAAAGTTCCTGCCACATACTAACCAAAATGATGGTGTCCTTCCAATCGCACTACCTTTCTTTTTCTCAACAGAGACGAGTGACTCTGCTTATGACAAATTGTACATCAGAAAAGACAGATCTCTATGATGTGGGCGGGCAACATAATTTAAGATTCTGCAGGCTTATGGTCAGCCCATTATTTTAAGGATAAGAAATGAGAAAGGAAAAGTTGGTTCAAGGCATCCTGATACTGCTCATTAACTGGGAGACAAAAGGGAATAAAATAGGACTTTTCTGATTATTTTAGGTCCCCTCCCGGATTTCCCCACTCCACACCCCTCCCCCTGGTTAGACATTTACACTGAAAAAGAAAGAAAGGCACTTTGTGTTTAAGGTTAATCAAGTTTCAGTACAATTTTTTTTTTTTTTTTTTTTTTTTTTTTTACAAACTAGAATCACACTAATCTTTTTTTCTTGCTCTAATGTGTGGCTGTTGAAATCCTCAGCTGTGATAAATTAAGCTACTTATTAATCTAATTATCGTACATTCATCCTAGAAACTTTCATGTGACTTGAAAAGGCTATTCAACCTTTTCCCTCCCCTCCTAGAAAGGGCTCAACCTTGCACCAATTAAGATCATTCTGAAGTAAGGCTTTAAAAAAGCTTTCTCTAATCACCCAATGGAACATGGACCAGTGGAAACCAAACTCAGAGCTCTGGGAAAAAGTTTAGCATTCCTTTCTGTCTGCCAACTTTTATGGTTTCATTGCACAAGGGAGGAAGACTTCATTTTCCTATTTAGTTGTTCCCTTCACTGACCTCCAAATAAAGTCCATGTAATTACAGACCAAATAAAGTTGCAGCATGTGTTTTAAAAATCAATTGCCATCCTTGGACTATAGAAATGTAACAATGCACAGATTTGCCAGAAACTACCCAGCGCCAACCATACGAGCTAAACCCTGTACTGTATCTGTACAATGGAGTAGTTTTGACCCCTAACGCACATATTTACTATGCAGATTTTTAAAAGGGTTTCTTTTATGATTTAACTATTGATATTAAAATGTCTTCATCCTAATATAAGTTCAATTTGGGATTAAAAATATGTTGCAAATGTATCATATCTTAAACATCCATTCATTGTCAAACGGCTTACTTCTTTTTTTTTTTGAAATGATGACATAAATGAAGCTATTTTACATTCAAATTAAACTGGCTATTAATTTGAATGCAAAGCAGCTCAATGTACAGGATGCAATTTCAATGACAGGTTTACTCCAAGACAGAAAGCAGGAGATAGTCAACGTGGGTAAGTCCAAGCAGTTTGTCCCCTACTTTTGGTGCCTGGCAAACTTGCTCACTGTGAATAGTTTTTGAAGTGAAGATTAAAAGAGTGGAATTATAAAGTATAATTACATTTTATTGAAACTCTAGAAATCAGAAAAAATTCAGCAGGAAACTTTTAGTGAAACATGATGTGTTGTCATTATCATTAAAAGATAAAAGTTCCATACTGTTTTTATCTGTTTATTTGGAAGAAATCCAGCCTTTACAGTTATGCAGGAAACAAAAAACGGGAATGCAGGAGTAATTATTAAAACTGTGTGATTTGTTATCTCAGCTACTGTCTTTCCAAATGGTAATGCGATATCAGCAGCTGCAGACGGTTGCTGATTTCCTCTATTAGTAAACAAGTGCTTTGGAGACCTGTGTGAGGCACTTTAAGCTCGCTACTCCCCGAAGTGCTGTCAGGCTTAACTACTAATCCATGGTATTTCAGAGCACTGGAAATTCATCTTTATAAAACCTGAACAAAAAAGGGAAAAAAGCCTGGAGGGCATGAGCTCCCTCTGGTGAGACAAATGACATGTTCATTTATTAATGAAACAATAACCCTGGAAAAAGGATCAAAGCACATTCCATCCTCACTTTACAATCCCCAATTTTCTCAGGCCAAACCATTTAATTGAGCCATGACAATGGAATACTTAATTGTTGCCTTAAAGTTTTGAAGAAGCGACTTCTTGAGCATCAATGTGAATTTCAGGATTATTATTCAAATATGGCGTAGCCAGATTAAAGATGGTGGAATTTGATTCATCCTCCACTTGGGGGGGCGGGGCGCCTCTAGCTGGCAGAAGAGGTGTTTTCTTGAACATGCTTGCAGTGCGCACCTCAGATGCCCCTTGCCTAATGGCTGCCTTCACGGGTTGCTTCCTCATGATGGGTTCCTTCCTCATGATGAATTTAGGTTCTTTTTGCCATGTCCCCTGGATCTGAGACATAAATGAGGAAGAGGAAGGAGTCAATCCCAGAACCCAGAAGTTTAAGGAGTTTGAGACAATGCAACATGGAGCCCCTTATTAAGTCTTGACAGGCCCATAGCACCCACAATGGTAATGGGAAACTTACCGACACTCCCTCTGGGTTATTCACCAATTGTATTTGAGAGGGAGTCCATCCACTGAAAACAAACACATATGCAAAATTTTAAAAATGTTTTAAAAGGTCTGTGTTTAATTTCAGTATATTAACTCGATTTCATATCAGCATTCTAGTTTGACATTTTTTGTTTGTACTTGTACAGTGACTTTTCTGGGGTTTACTTGACTATGTTGTTTTCCAAATTAATCAAACTTTCAGGAGAGTCTTAAGACATTGAGGTGGGGGGATTCAGAAGATGCTTGTTGATTTACTGGGCAAAGAAGGGAGTGAAGATTTTATATGTAATCTCTAGGACTCATGTGTCTTATACATTCAAGCATTCTAGGCCAGCTTGACTCTAGGACCAATTTTCTATCATGTGGCATCATTTGGAGTTTATAAATGGACTTTCTTTTACTGTGCATGTGCTCATATTCATTCCATAGGAGATTTACTAATCTCATGAAAACTAGTAGTCAGAAATGAAGGCTGTAAGCAATAAAAATGCTCATGTTGCTGAGTTCTAGAACATCACCATCTTATTAAGCCTTGCTGTGAAATGGAGAATGTACTTTGAGATGATTTTCATTACCTTTACCTGGGATCTTCCTTTCTGATCTGCTTTTGAATACCAACCTTATAAAAGTCTTTTTTTTTTTTTTTTTTTGCCTTAGCTTATTAGACTTATGGGTAAATATTGGAGTTATGAGTATGTTTATATTACATTTTAGTAAGTTCCTGGGAAAGAAGGAAGAAAGTCTTTATACATTTTTTTTGTAATCAGACTAACGTTTTGAAAAACTTCCATTTAGTTTGGCCTCTTTGGAGTAAAGTTTTCTGCAGTATAATTGTTTGAGTGCATACAGGGGAGTGATGGTGATCAAAGTATTTAGTACATACAGCTTTACCTGAGCCCCTCAGGAGAACAGAGAACCCTCTATATGGACAATCATAGCACTGGCTCGCCGAAGAGCTAAAGGGAGTTTGAAATGGCAAGTATGCACCTGAAGCAGCAGAAACAGTTATTTTTTCAACTTTCCCCTTATCTTCCATCCCTAAATACAGAGCATTTATTTTTAAAAATACACATGTAGGAAAGGTTCACGGGCTTGATATGTAAGCGTTCAAACTGCCACGACATTGATGGCCGAACTAGGCTTCACATAAGCCAGAGCTGAGACAGAGTAACAGACATTCATTTCTGCTGACAGATGTATTTCCATTCTCCATATGCACATTCCACTCATATTTATGTCATTCATTCATTCAATCAGCTGTCCATTAGTCATTTCATGACTATTGATTGAGGCTCTACTGCATATGCATCATAACATAACAAAATATATAGCTGGAGTTATATGTATTTTAGTAAGATAACATGGAAACTGCAAATTTATGTAGGAGAGGGAAACGGAGCAGGGTAGGAGACAAATAACATAAAGACAGGAGCATATTTCTTCTTAAACATTATTTTAATAAATGGGCAAAGACCGTTTGGTGTGTGTCTGTTGAATGTGTGATGGACGTATTCATTCAACAGCATCTATCAAGCAACTGCCACATGTCATGTACTGTGTGGAATACTTATACCAAAAAAGAGCGCTGTCTCTGCCTCTCTGGATCTCCCATTCAATAGTCTGGCTGGGTGCACATGATATGCATACGTAAAACAATTAATTTGAGGTGGATGACTAGGCTCCAGATTGAAGGGTATAGATAACAACTACAGAATGAATTGTAAATTTTGAATAATTATAGGTTTCTTGATGTGGTTAAAGAGGATCGTCTGAAAGTTGAGGCTTAGTCTTCTTACCTACCATTTTACTGAGAAGCATGTACACTCTGGGAAGGAAGGATGACAAGAGGCACACAAACAGGTGCATACATTCACCTTTTGGCCCTTCTCATCTCCCATTCTTATGAACTTTGTTCCTTGAAGAGATAAACAAGCTGATTATTAAGAGTTAGTGTAATGTTTGATCATCTTTACTATCTGTCATAGCAGATACATAAACTGATATTCCTGCTATAATGGTGAATAACCCTATTCTTCAAAGTTGCAAGATAGAAGATTACTGACATCCTTAGTAGGAATTTAAATGAGATGAAATATGTATGTATATAGGGTTACATGAAAACCTTTAATACGAACTAAGAGCTGAAAAAAGCTGTGGTGTTCCTTGTTTCCTCCGCTGCCCAAGTAACAAAAAAAGAAAACAATACTAAACTATGGATATGTAACCAGGAGTAAAGATATAATTTTCTTCCATCATGACTACTTAGAATTAATTTGGGATTATTAGGATTTCTCAAAATATTAATGATAGAATCTAGAATATTTTCTCTTACGTTTCCTGGTGTGTCCGGTGTGCTAATAATGGGTAATCCTACACCATTTTTGCATCAGAATCTAAGATGGGGCTGTTTGTCTCTTCTACCTTTTACTAATAAATTGGTTATCTGAATGTCGTGCTATGAATTCCAGTTCTATTTTCTTTCTATTTTCCCAAATTCTGTTGCTAGCATAGAGGATCTCTAATAACATACTAACCAGTTTTACTTCAGGGCAATTATTTCTTTTCAGTACTCTGAGGTCTGTTTAAGTTCTCCCAAATGTAACACAGGGATAAGGAATACGTATTTTCTCTCTAGGTTCTCCTTGGCCCGTTTTCATTTTATTGCATGCCAAAAGGAGCTTATAGTGAAGAATATTTAGAAAATATCTAAAGGATTCTGAGTAAACTGTTTCAAGTAAGGCCATGGCTCTTTATTTAAGTTATACACCAAAAAAAAGAAAAGAAAAATAAAGATTCTTCTTGAAAAAAAAAAATTATACAAAAGACGATGTTGAGCTTAGTGTCTACTACTTGTTTATTGAACTTAATAAAGAAAGGAATGATAGCTCAGTAATTGCTAAAATAATTAGTTGTCAATATATAATAAAGTCAAATGATAAAACCTAACCCAAATCATTTATTTTCTTACTCTCTGAGGTTGAGTATTACATTTAATGTTACTAAAAATTATGCAATATGTAAAATAAAATTTCTTAAAACTTAAATGTTGCATTATTTCATACAACGTACATTTAATAAGAAAAATTTTAATTAATAATTACTTTTTTTACTTAAGATTTATCCTTTCCTAATATCTAAGTTACTATATATAATAATTTTTAAGGTTCCTATTATATTTTTAAAGCAAGCAGTAACTCATAAACAAATACTTATCTTCCCATTTACTCTTGCTCTCTCCATTCTGCTGGACACAAGATTTTATTATAAAAATAAGTTAATTTTGTTGGGTATATGTACATGATGACATAATAGTATCAATATTAAGATAACACACCAAATACACACAAAATAATATATATCTCCTGCTTGAGTAATTTCTGATTGCATTACAGCATGTACTTCTGTAGGTACTGTGCTAATATCAGGAGTGAACAATAGGTGATGGTGTAACTGCTAGGCACAGATATCAACGTGTTCTCAGCTTTGGGGAAACAAAATGACTCCCATGATCTATTTGTGTGGAATGCAGAGGACAGTTCATATCACTTTAATTAGCTGAAGTATCAAATGTATTGATCATTTTGAAATGTGTTGCTGTGTTTCTAAAATGCAGGTGGCTTGCCTAACATGAGAAACACTGGATGTTACTGTATTCATTTATTTATTTGCACATTTATGTCTATCTTAGTGATGAAAAAGTCCTAGAAGATCTTCAAAAAGACAATATATTTCAGCAGAGAGGCAAACATTACACATTTTTATCACCAAAAGCAGATCTAGCCACAGAATTGGGTCTTGAAGTTGCTTCCCACAGCCCTCTGCAGCTAGGGATGGCCTCCAGGAGGACCAGCCTGAGGAAGGTGAAGGGTGCCTCAGAAGCACCCCTGCCCAATTCAACAGCAAGGAAAAAAATGAGAGCCGATGAACAAAATGGAAAATAACTTTCCCAGACCAGAGAGAAAACACTTAGCATTCCTGAGGAGCAGCTGCTTGCTGGTAGAAGTTTATGATAATAAACTAAACTGGGTGAGCATTTCCTAAGAAGAAATATTTAATTATCCTGCTCACCATTATGAGGAACTTCTGCCACTCTTCAGGTTATTATACAGTAAATAACCATTTTTCTAAAGGACAGAGCTGTTTTAATTATATGACAATGAATGCATAATTATTATGTTTGTTAGGAATGAATCACAAGACAACAGACTTGATATTGCTGCTCTGGTTAGTGCATCTTAATTACTTTTTCATTTATTTTGCATATAAAAGCTATTTGCTAATTGTCTTTGCTGTAAATATGCAAAATATAATTAGTCATTCATAATTCTTTATGTGTTATCTAACTGTACATTTGTTTCTAAGGAACTTATATTAAAGTGTGAATATTTAATGGGCTTTTTTGTGTGAATTCTCTTTTTTTTAGACAAAGTTTTAAGTAAATATTAGGCATGTAAGAGTTTTAACTCTATTCTTAGAGAAACTTGTGCTGTGAAAAAATGGAGACCAAAAAATATGGAGTGATGAAGTGAATGCCAGACTATATGGAATTTAAATATTTTTTCATGTGAAGACACTGATGGTGATGGGAAATATCCTTTACTAAGCCTTTAAATTGACCTTTTAGCTACTCACCCAAGCTACCCAGATAAATCTTTAAGCATTACCAATTTTAACTGAAGTTTTTACATATTTGTGTGGATACTTACCAGAAGGAGAGAAGAAATCCATGGTAGTGCTGAAACATTCATTTTTAAGTGATCTAAATAACTTGCTTATATCTGCTGAAAACAGTGGACAAACACTCTTGAAACTCTAAACTCTTAATTATGAGGACTATATCAAATCTACGTAATTGGAAGTATTTGAGAAGGTTATTTTTAATAGTTCGTCAGTGACTGTAATGAGGGTGTCATGACGTAAACCCACCATGAGGTTTCTTACAGTCATATTGCCATCTCAAAACTGAACCATCCTGTCCAGTTTCTCAGTCTCAGGATGAAATTTTCTTTTTCTTTTTCTTTTTTTTTTTTATTAGATGGAAACAGCACTTGGACTAGTTTTTTCTATGATTATTACTTCTATACGAACTAACATTGCTGGGAACATCTTAATGTACTCAGATTCATTATGGTGGCTGACTGGTTAAATGGACCACGTGTTTTCAAAATGGTACAGATATCAGTAGCATTGACCAATGATTAAAATTTTTCTTTTCACTTGTCTCTATAAAATCCTGCCAGTCCATCCTGCTGATGCATGTCACATTCCACTTTCTTCACCTCAAACATTTGATTTACTAACTGGTTGTACTGTTAATCCCATGTCATGACACTTCTATTCACTTCTGCTTTTCAACTGAAAGCAGCTTCCTATGAAGATAAAGCTAGGTAAAATCTATTGTAAAGAGGAGAATAACTTGAATGCAGCTATCATATCAAAATGAAAACACACTTCTGCTCTCTTCACCCACTAGACATCCTGAATACTTTTCTTAATGATGGAGTCTAATAGGATAGCTGATGAAAATACAACGGATGATAATTTTTTTCTTCAGAAATAATCCTGCTCTGTAATTGTGTAATTGTTCTTATTTTTTTTTTTTTTTTTTTTTTTTGGCAAATCTTTTGAAAGGAACATATATAAAAACAGAATGATGGCAGGATGTGAATTAGAAAAGAACTAGTAAACATGCTTTAGAAAACTGTGATATGAATAAATTATTTTGATTCCTATTTATCACAAAAATATCCTGAAGCAGCTTTAAATAAAGCTTTTTCAAACAACACTTGGAGGAACCATAACTTATATGGGTTTTTTTGTTTTTATTTTGAGATTTTCTTTTCGGTTCTGTACATTTTTTCTTTTGCCTTCAGAATAGTCAAAAAAGGGAAATACATATTTCAAATAACATTTGACTCATGTGCAAAAGTTGTAGAGCTAACACTCTCTCTACTAAAATCCCAATCTTTAATACTTGGTGTCCTATAATGAAACAATTTAGTTCGATAAGGTAGTGAAATGAAGAATTTTGTGTAAAAAGATAACAATTTCATTGTATAATCTGAAATAGTGAAATACACATCCCTTTAATAGGAAATGTTTCATATGTTTTATGTGTGTATCCATAGCACTAAGAAGGTTTGCAAATTAAATTTCCTTTGTATTTTCAAACACCTTCATTTTCTTTTTTTTTTTCTTTTTCTTTTTTTTTTTTTTTTTGAGACGGAGTCTGGCTCTGTCTCCCAGGCTGGAGTGCAGTGGCCGGATCTCAGCTCACTGCAAGCTCCGCCTCCCGGGTTTACACCATTCTCCTGCCTCAGCCTCCGGAGTAGCTGGGACTACAGGCGCCCGCCACCTCGCCCGGCTAGTTTTTTTTGTATTTTTAGTAGAGACGGGGTTTCACCATGTTAGCCAGGATGGTCTCCATCTCCTGACCTCGTGATCCGCCCGTCTCGGCCTCCCAAAGTGCTAGGATTACAGGCTTGAGCCACCGCGCCCGGCCAAACACCTTCATTTTCAACAAGAAGAAGCATAAGAAATGATTTTATTTGTAATTTTTGTAAGCTTCTACATTCTTCGGTGATCCAAACATATAGGAATGACCAGAAAATTTACTGTGTTATTTGAAATGTAACTAAATGTTCCAAAGAACAACAGGTAACAGGCCTCAGGTAGAAAAAAAAATCTAATTTTTCATCTTAGCAAAAAAAAAGTATTTTGATGATATTGTGTGGCATGCAAACATTTAAAACATCGGAAAATTCTAGATTTGCCTCTGGTGATGGTGAGGATCACTATCTGTCCTCCTTTACAAGAAGTTTGAGAGAGTAATCACTTGAGAGGCTTTTGGTCTTTTAAAAATAATCCTTATCAAGCACCTATTTCACAAAGAATCATGTCAGAATAATAAACACAGTCTTCACTGTAGCATTATGCAGCATAAAATTCAGAAGAATGTAAATGTGAAGAAGAACTGATAGTGAATAGGTGCTAAGAAAGTACAAGCTATAAAAGCTTTCTCTCAGAGTGTTGACTAAAAAATTAATAGTCCTCTGTATTTTTCAACATCCTAGATATTTTTACATAGAATGTTCCAAAATATATGTTAATTAAAAGCCATTTACAAGATCTAAGAAAGAAAACATCCCTACCTGAATTGTTCTGAATTGTATATTGTGGAAAGGAACCATCCCATTGGCCTTAGACAATTAACTATAGGCTCTCAACACTCATAACTTAAATGTTAAAAAGCTCAAAGGAAGGAATGGGAAATGGCCCATGGAAATGTCTTAATCATGTTTATAAACCTATGGAGGTAGTAAATAAAAATTCTTAAAGGAAAACCCTTAAGACATTCCTGGAGGAAATACCTTTCATCTAATGCTATCTGACTGTTAAGAGGATCTGTGTGTGTGTGTGTGCATATACACACATATGTATATGTGTCTATATGTGTGTATACTGCATACACATGTATGTGTATATAGAATGTATATACACATAATTTAACAGATTCACATACACATATATATCTTGTGTGTATACACACACACATTTTATACATACATACACATCTATGTATTCTAACCTCCCTTATGGGGAGATATGATTCAATCTAAATATATCAAATAATGAAATATCCCAATGGCAATCAGCATAACTCTCATGAACTCTGTCCCTTTATTTCCACATTTTCTGTTAATTAGAATTTGAAGTCAGGAGATAAGAGACTAGTTCATTTATCTTTTTTTTTTTTTTTCAATGTTCAAGCTCTACTTCCTTTCACTTCCTCTCCAAAAATGTTGCAACCTTTTACAGTCTAATCAGCTTCTGCTACATGGTGCCATTATTTGTCCCTTGAAAAATGGTCTCAGCTGATCATCTGAAGAGCCAAATCTAAAAATGTCCTACTTTCTAGCAATAAAAATAGTGTCTTCTCTGGTTTCAGACAAAGTCTTTGGGCTGGGGGAAAATTAACTGCCTAAGAAAAAACAAACACTCTTTCTACTCTGTGTTTGTGTTTGCATGGATCAATTGTGAGACAAACAACATTCATTGACAGTTGCTGGCCATGAGTCTGCCTGTTTGAAATACCTTAGTCAGGAGAAGTACCACAAACTGAACCGAACAATCTCTCACAAAACATCTGCAACCATCTGACCCTGGCCTTAACCTTTAAATCTATCTTTTCATATTCATCTCAAAAGACCTTGTCAATGGCCAAGGAGACTCAAGAAAAGGATTCTTCAACAAACAAAAAAGATACAGAGGAAATTCAACCCAGATTAGGTGGCAGAAGATAATACAGTTTGCTCATTTTTATTCTGCTGCTCAAACTGGAGTTGAATTCATTTTCACTTTATCTTTATTCATGTTATTTAAACATAACATTCATTAGGATTGTGAACTGCAACAGATAGAAGAGAACAAAACTACTCGCCAAATTTGTTGGGCATCTGTTCCCACTAGAGGCGGCCCCTTGCCAGCTCCACATCATGTCATTTTTTTTCCCTGAATTCATTTCAAAGTCAATCCATCAGTTTATGAACTGTTTGATCAAACTTGTCATTAACCAAGTGAAACATTTAATTTGTATTAACAAAAATGGGACAAATAATTAGTACAGGGATTAACCATTTCACTTTTTTCCCCCTGCATTTTATTTATCAAACCTGTTCATTGTTGATATAACTTTTTCATGTGACACTACATGGTTTCTCTTGAAATAATGGAAAACATTTTCAAAAAATGAAAATACTTATGAACCGATGGCCATTAAAGAAAATCCATGCAAATAGGTAGATCTAACAGCCACCACTAGTAACTGCTAATTTCTAGTTGCTATCTTCATTAAGATAGAGCATAAGTTTCTCAATGGCGAAGAGACTGAATTGAGCCAACGGGCCGAAGACTTACAAGGAAATTACCACAGCTATATTAAGTATCAAGAGAGATTTTATTTTCATTTTTTGAATAAAGCTAAAGTTTCATTTTTGTTTCCAACTATACTCTCACAAATGGAGTAAGTAACTTACCACAAAGAGCTCACCTCCTCTCTACATTTGATTGCAATGTTTATTTCAGTTTTTCCAGCCCAAATTGCTATTTATATAACACATGCATTAGAAATAGAACCATTGCTGTTGGTGGGGATTTTTGCTCTTGGGAAGACTTACTCATCATCTCGTGCAATTGCTGTGACCGTGACCTCACTGGACATTTGTCAGCATAGTTATGACATTTGTTAATGAACTGTTTTTGTTTTTAATTGCTTACTTAATTATGGAGCACCAACATAATAGCATTTCTAATTTGTACCATAATTGCATGCAGAGATGAAATGCTGTTGTCTATCATATGCTGCTTCTAATCATCTCTTGTTCATGACAAATTTTCCAAAGAGATATCTTCTTTAATATGATGGTATGGTACTAGTCATTTGAAATGCATGCCCCTTAAATGCAATTGTGTATGTAAACTAACTTCAGACTCTCTCAATCTCTTTCTCTCTCTCACTGAGTGTATATAAAATTACATACGTAAGTGTATATAAAGTTACTTAAATGTTTCTATTTTCAATAAGTTAAAGTACACAAACATGAAAAAATATCTCCTCTGACCTATGTACCAAACATTGAAATTTTTGACAGTATCTGTGACCATAACAGTTTTAAAGAATTGCTTATAAAAATAGTTAATTTAAACTGCATGAGTTCTCTTCACTATTTCATTAACATTACTGCTGCTGTATACAATGTTCAAGATTCTATTTGCTTTGTGAAACAGTTTTCAGTATGCTTCAAATCCATCAAGTGAAAATGACAGCCATGATTCTTCAAAATGGAATCATGAACTAAGTTTGAAAGCTCAGAGAATTAAACCAAGTTTGTCATGACCTCACTTTGAAAAATTCAGAGAGTTAAACCGAGTCTCTTGTGAGACAGAGAACAAGTAGAAACTAGGCTTCAGAAAGGAAGTAATAGTAGAGGCCACCGAAGCAAGTCACCATTGACCTATGTCCTTCTCAAGGAAGTTTCTTCTTTACAGTTAGTTCCTGCAGAAAAATATATTCAATGCAATACATTAGTTATGGGCCCAACAGCACAGTTCAAAACATGTGTAGTTGACGTATGTTTTCCCCAAAAAATACAAGTATTGGGATGTTCATTGTCATCTACACAAAGAACTGAGTCCTAAAATCCTTTACTCAACTAAATTCTTAATAAGTAAACTGAGACTAACCCTCTAATACCAGATTTGTTAAACAACATGATTTAGGTCCTTGCTATTCATGCACCTTGTACAACTAAAATGACTGGTAAAGCTAGAATCATGAAAGAGTCATTTTATGTAGCTGCTAAATTCCTCTCAAATCTCCTTGCAACTTAACGAGTAAAGAAAGCTCAATGTGTAATGCCGGCTAATGTGGTTTATGCTAGAAAATAGTATCAACCTATCTTTGTAGCTTATCTAAGCCAGGATAATACTTTTAGCCTTTATAGTAGACCCAACTCCATTTTTTCAACTCTTGACTATGTATTTCCTGAAATCCTTTTCCAAAGAGTTAAATTGGATGTGAAATCTGTACTAGGCTATGGAGCTGTCTTTGTTCTAAGTCTCGCCAGCAAAGCCTCGCCTCTGTATCACTTTCATTGCGTTCTGATTGAGCTTGACAGTGTGACAGGAAAGCAAAGGGAGGCAATTCCAAACTGAATGAGAGTCTTTTTCAGCCACACAGCAGCCTCCTCCTTAGCCCCTAAGAAAAAGAGGTAACAGATGCCGATAGCAAAGCATCCCTAACAAAGTCCTAACTTTGATGCAGGCAGAAGAAGAAAAAATGTAAAAGATTGTCTCAGCGCAGGAAAACCTTGAATGGAACACAAAGGAAGCAAAATGAGCAAAATCGTGGTGCAGAAAATGGCTGGGAGAGTTATGTAGCTATCGTGCGTTTCAGAAATTATTTAACTCTCAACAAGAGGTTAGGATCTGCAGAATCTTCTCTGCCAGGTATGGCACAACTGGAATAGTTGCATTATATGGGGCCCGAGCAAAAGGTGATCAGCGATGTTGTGATTGCTTGGCATGGAGGATGTTCATGATGAATGCCCTGTCCCTTGGGTGGAAAGTAGAACTCCACTGAAATGATGACTTTATAGTATAGCCATTACCTTTGTACTCTGGGGAGTAGATCTTTTCTGATTGAACGAAGTGTTCAGTGGCTATTATAATTTTTTACTTTAATAAGTTCTATAATTAAGTGGATTGGAGCATCATTACATTATACTGCTTTATATACGGAGAGATTCGCACCTGGCCTCATCAAAGAGTGGTTTCTGAGGTACGTTGATCTCTAAAAGTGAACTATGTCAGTTGCATGACAAAAATTTACTGTAAGGTATAAGCACTGAGAATATACTTATACTCATTCCTCTTATACTAGTTTCTCTTATTAAGAAACTGATTTAAAATATCAATATCTGTGCAATGCGTCTTAATCCTTGTGGCAAGAACATAAATCAAAGTAGGAAAGATCTGTCCAGTTTCCTACCAGGATATTGCTAATGCCCAAATAGTTCTGAGCCCATTGCTAAGATAAACACTGAGAAACACAAGTGATTCTCTTGAATCTGTATGCAAGCCCTCAGGCTAGAATATCAGATTCTGAGAGTTTGTAGAAATAACTCACTGCTTTAGTGGTAGGAGTGGAGACACAGATAGAGGAGAACAGTGTCTCATAGCGCTCTTGTTTGTATTTGTCTTCATGTATTTCCAGAGATTTAAAAACTCCAAAGTTAACATGATATAAAGATTGCTATAATCTATCGTGTAAAATAGTGGGGAGCATTTAAATGAAGAATTCCTTCCTTGATAATCCTCAGTGGCTGATGTGCTTGGTAAAGCTCTGTGAATTCAGAGCTCAGTGACATGATAAACATTCCCTAAGGAGTCCTTATTGGCTATCGTGGTATCTATATGCTGGTGGGGTGGTAGTATAAACAATACAAGCATTAGGTCTTATTAGAGGCTAAACCTAGGCAAGAACCTGGTTCACTAGGCTAAACACTTTTTGGGGGGATGTTAATATCACAGGGGATTTTTACGTTACATATTTTGTGGCATTCTTTTTTCTCTGGAAATTTTATGACTATTTTTTTCTCTCAAATATGAACATGCTGCTTTGATCTCAGGTAAAAATGTTTCAGTTGCATACTTATGACAGATATTAATAAAAGGTCAGATAGTGTCCATGGAAATAAAGTTTGGGTCAGGAACATAGAGCAAAAGATAGAGCAGCGCTAAAGCTACCTGCATGTTTTGCTAGACTTATGGTTGAAAATGTACAAAAGATAAAAGAGATGAAGAAAACATCATGAGAATAACCTGGAGCTTCAGAACTCCTAGTTTAACTTATAAATGATTATCTATTCATCTATGCTAAAATAATATATGTATATAGTTTAACTGATAATTATATGTTGAGAGCAAATATTGTAATTAACATGCACAGATGCGTAACTCATGTATGGAATACTCTTGCAGATTAACATGTATGTATATACAACTTCTGATATACTTAAAGTGCTAGGAAATTAACAGTGACTGGAATCATTCCACTCATACTCATATACAGGTTATACTATTATGTTTTCCAGATAATTAATGTCCTCTGTCTATATTTAATATGATTTGATTTCCTTTAGAGATAGCTAATGAGATAAAACAGGCACTATGAACCAGTTAAATCAACCACCTAATCTTACACATGAAACATTAAACAGAGAGGAGGCATCTGCAATTAGCAAATTGCTTTGATGTGACTAAATATCTGGCTGTCAGCATCACCAGTGTTGTAGGTCTAAGTCCCAGATGAAGCTGCTGATCTAGACGTGCTGAATGTAAATATAATGAGCACGTATTTTCTCATGTAAGCTCACTTTTCGAGGATGGCAGTTCTATTGGACTCCAGGGAGCTCAGGAGGCTGTGGACAAGGTATGGAGGTGAGAGAGGAACAGAGAAAAGCAATCCCACTCTCGATCAGAAAGATCCTTATTTCTTTACTGAAAAACAGACAACAGATACAAGATATTTTCAATATGTAGAAGGCTGTTGCATTACTTAATAAAATGCCGAAAAGGCAGACCTGGTTCAGTGATGGCAACGATCTTTTCCGAAGAGCGGATCTAGTCATTGGGCAAATCTAACATGCACCTGACTGACGCCAGCAGAAAAACTCACAATCAACATCTTTGCTGTCTGCTTGAAAAAAATTACGATGTTTACCCAGGATGTGGATGGAAGAACACATCTCTTTCTCAACAGCATAGGTGTAGCTGTAGGCAAAGCTAGGCAAGGGCCAGGCATGCGAGGAGGGTCTATGCACTTATAAGGGGGTGTGACGTTTTTCTTCAGTGTAATGGGATGCTATGGAGAGGCCTTGAGAAGGGAAATGGCATTGCTTGATTTACGTTTTTGAAAGACCAACCTGGAGAAGTATGGAGAAGACTGTTGGAAGAGAAAAACCAGGACATCAATTAGGAAGCTACAGAAATAAAGAAGAAAGCTTCAACATTTAAATACTTATTTAGGAAAATCATGTTAATTTTTTACTATGTGCTTTCTCCCATTCTAAGTGCTTTACAGGTGTCATCTCATTTAATTGTCAAAAAACACATGAAGGAGACATTATTTTTTATCACTCCCAATGAACAGATAAAGAAACTGAGGCAGAGAAAGATTTATCACTTGGTTCACAGTCTCACCGTGCAAGATGGCAGCACTGGGATATCAATGCAGACAATCTGACCCTCACTTCCTACCCCTCGCGCCCCAACTGCCTCAAGGACACATAACTTGAGATGATCATGGTTAAAAAAAGAAAAGGAGGCCCAGCATAGTGGCTCACATATGTAATCCCAGCACTTTGGGAGGCTAAGGCAGGAGCATCAACTGAGGCCAGAAGTTCAAGACCAGCTTGGGCAACATAGCAAGACCCCCATCTCTACTAAAAAGTTTTAAAAATTAGGCAGGCATGATGGTGCACACTTATAGGCCTAACTACTTGGGAGGTTGAAATAGGAGGATGGCTTGAGCCCCGGAATTCGAGGGTAAGTGAGCTATGATTGCGCCACGGCACTCCAGCCTTGGTGACAGAGAAAGACCTAGTCTCTAAAAAAAAGTTAAAATGAAAAAAGGAGTGATGCAATGGGAAAAAACAACAACTAAGACACGTGCATTTGAAACTCAGCTGGACTTATGGGGAAACTGATCACGATGATCAGATGTTGAATGTGAACAGTTTTGGGTGTGAGCACTAGTAGGAAAATGAACCCCATTAAGAGATTTGGGAGGAAAAGGAAGGGACAGCCCAGCCACTGGCATTTGACTGGTGGAAAACTAGAGAGCAGTGCCTACGTTCCAGGCATGTTCTTGAGTGTCGTTTTATTTAATTTCCTTAGAAACACTGGGAGGTAAATGTTACAGCCTCATTCTTAAAAATTTTATTAGACTTTGTCTTTTACAGGCTTACAGAAAAATTGCACAAAAAGTGTAAAAAGTTTTTTTTTTTTTTTTTTTGGTGAGATGGAGTTTGTTTCACTTTGTCGCCCAGGCTGGAGTGTAATGGCACGATCTCAGCTCACTGCAACCCCTGCCTCCTGGGTTCAAGCAATTCTCTGTCTCAGCCTCCGTAGTATCTGGGACTACAGGTGCATGCCACCATGCCTGGCTGGTTTTTGTATTTTTAGTAGAGATGGGGTTTCACCATATTGGCCAGGCTGGTCTCGAACTCCTGACCTCATGATTCTACCACCTCAGCCTCCCAAAGTGCTGGGATTACAGGCGTGAGCCACTGCACCTGGCTGAAAGTTTTTCTAAAACTATGCTTTGCCCATCATATTATTCCTCAAACTGATAAAAATTAGCCATTTCTCTAATTAATAAATGGGCAACATAGTCTGAATAATCTTGCCCTCAATTTCCCAACATAAGAATGATGCAGTATTTCTTTAGTTACCTGGTCCAGAAACTTAGAATTAGCCTCAGGTCCTTCCCTCAGGCTACCTTCATTCCTCCATTGAATAAGTCAAAAAGTCCTATTAATTCTACTTCCTCAATAACTGCAGGTTGCACCCCCTTTTCTCTACACCCACTGCAATTCATTTGTTCAACAAATATTAATTAAGCATCTACCATATCCCAAGGCACTGTGCTATGCACTGGAGTTATACTGGTGAACAAAACAGATGGAGTCCCTGTCCTTACAGAACTTACAATCTAGTGGGAGACAGATGATAAGCAAGGCTATCTGAAGGAACAACCTGGGGAGTGATAGAGCAATGAAGGTGAAGCAGAGGGTGACAGGAAGGTAGTACGTTAGATAAGATGGCAAGGCGTGGCCTCTGCAGAGTGAACATTTTCACAGGAAAACATGAAGTATGTGAAGGGTGAGCCATCTGAAGATCTAGGAGAAGCACTCTGGCAGAGAGAAAAGAAATTCCAAGGATCTGAGGTGAGACAGAGCTTCTAGAAGGCTGGTTTGTCTAGAGTGGAGAGGCAGGGAAGTGATGAGATCAGAGGGCTAGGCAGGGGCCACGAATGCGGGGAGGGTCTATGCATGTGTAAGGAGGTGGGATGTTTTTCTTTAGTGAGATGGGACGCTATTGGGAGGCCTTGAGAAGGGGAATGACATGAGTTGATTTACCTTTTGAAAGACCAGCCTGACTGCAGTGTGGAGAAGATTGTTGGAAGAGGAAAACTAGGACATTGATTAGGAAGCTGCAGAAATTCGGGCAAGTGGTGAAGAAGCTGATTGCTGTGCAGGTGGCAAGAAGAGATCAGATTCAGAGTGTGTTTTGAAGGCTCTAGAGTCAGTAGGATTTGCAGATAGACGGAGGGGCTTTTAGGGAGGAAAAGGGAACTATCACAATGACCCCTATGTATTTAGCCTGAGCCAGATGCCTCAATATAATTATAAAATGATTCATCTTTTTGCCATTCAGGGAGAGATCATCCTTCTCACATAGTGAGTTTTCTTGTAAATGTGAATTTATTTCTAGATTTTTGGCTCTGTTACTTTGATCTATTGCTGGACCACGACCACATTTTTAATTCCTAATTAAAAAGTAATTAAAATTACCAATTTAGATTCAATTTATATATTATAAATTTATAATATAAATATTTTTAATAAAATTAATTTTCTAATTTCTTATTTCTCAGCTCTGCTTTGGTTATTCTCACATGTTAATTCTACAAATAAACTTTAGAATTATTTTTTTCACATTTATCAAAAAAGCCTATTAGGAATTTGTTTTATTTATTTATTTATTTGTTTGTTTATTTATTTTTCAAGACAGGAGCTTCAGTATGTTACCCAAGCTGGCCTCGAACTCCTGGGCTCAATCTGCCTGCCTTGTGCCTCCCAAAGTGCTGGGATTACAAGTGTGAGCCACCGTGCTCAGCCAGGAATTTGTTTTTGTATTATATTTATAGTTTAGCCTGTTTTGTTGTTTTTCTTTTCTTTCTTTTTTTTTTGAGACAGATTCTCTTGTAGCCCAGGCTGGAGTGCAGTGGCATGATCTCTGCTCAATGCAACCTCTGCCTCTCAGATTCAAGCAATTGTCCCACCTCAGCCTTCCAAGTAGCTGGGATTACAGGTACCCGCCACCAGTCCGGCTAATTTTTGTATTCTTAGGCAAGATGGGGTTTTGCCATGTTGGCCAGGTGGATCTTGAACTCCTGACCTCAAGTTATCTGTCTGGCTCAGCCTCCCAAAGTGCTAGGGTTACAGGCATGAGCTACTACCTAGTGAAATGACTAGCCTGGCCTATAGTTTAGTCTGTAATGACATTTTAAGGTTTTCTTTTCATACTTATCAGTGTCCTCTGTATGTTTTGTTTGTTTGTTTTTGAGAGAGGACCTCTCTATATTGCCCAGGCTGGTCTCAAACTCCTGGGCTGGGCTTAAGCTGTCCTCCCACCACAGACTCTCAAGTAGCTGGGATTACAGATATGAACCACCATGCCCCCTAAAGGGGATGATGTGCTTGCTGTCGGGTTGTATAACCTCCTTAATATAAAGCAGACACATTTCTGGTTTTTATTATTGTGTGTGTGAATAGGAAACTACTTCATAAGTTGAATTTTGTGACTACTTTTTATAGGCAAATGAGAAAGTTATTATCGTCTTCATATTTTAAACAGATAATCTACTAAATTCTCTTAAATTTCTAATAGTTTTTCAGTTGATTCACTTGGGTTTTTAAAAACTATAATCTTTATAATCTGCAAATAATGATACTTCTGCTTCTTCCTACCTAATATTTACGCTTCTTATCTCATTCTCTCATCTAATTACATTGGTGAGCACTTCCAGAACAATCATTAAATAACTGTGGTGATAACAAGTACTCTTGTCTTGTTCCTGACTTTAATGAGACTACTTCTAGTTTTTCACCATTAAGTGCTATACTGGCTATTAGTTTGTGATATGCAGATAAATGTATGTTTTTAAAATATGGCTTAAAAATTTTTATTCTATTACCACTATAGTAAGATCTTTTAAAAAGTTAAGACTTTTTATTTTTGTTTGCAAATATTGAAATCATCCTGTGGTTCAAATTCTTTGATCTATTTATATGGTAAAATCTCTTAACAAATTTTATATTATTATTTATATTATGAAACTCCTCAGAAGTCTGGAATTACCCCCATTTGGTATTTTGTAATCTTATTCATTAGTCAGATTAGCCTGTAGTTTTTGTTTGTTTGTTTCTGTGCCATTGTGGCAAACCCCTGGCATCACTGTTGTACTGCCTTTGTAAGAAGAATTATTTCCTTCAACTCTGACATAATTAAATGATTTAATTATTTCAGTCCATGGAAAGCCATTTGGTACTGGCCTTTGAGTAGTACTTCCTTGACCAGTTTGTGGTGGCTAGATAGGTTTTCTATCAGTTAAAAAGAAAAGAGGGACAGGCACGGTGGCTCACGCCTGTAATCCCAGCACTTTGAGGGCCAAGGCTGGTAGATCACGAGGTCAAGAGTTCAAGACCAGCCTGGCCAACATGGTGAAACCCCGTCTTTACTAAAAATACAACAAAATTAGCCAGGTGTGGTGGCTGGCACATGTAATCCCAGCTACATGGGAGGCTAACACAAGGAGAATTGCTTGAACTGGGAGGTGGAGGTTGCAGTGAGCCAAGATCGTGCCATTGCACTCCAGCCTGGACTCCATTTCAAAATAAAAAAGGAAATCTAGTTTTGTAGACTTATATTGTCTTAGGAAATGGTCTATTTTACTCAGGTTTTGATATTAGCATAGATGATAAGAATTGTTTAATGTTTTACATAAAGTTGGGTTTGCTTTCTTTTACTTTTATTTGGGTGTTCATATCATTTACATGTATTGTTATAGCATATATTTGACCTTATGCCAGTCTTTGTATTACATATTTTATGAGTTTAATACTTTCTTTCCACCTTCTTTGTTACTGCTGTCTTTCTAAGAGTAGAGATTGTTTATTTAGGAAGCCCAAACGTCTAAAAATCAAAACTATTCTGCCAGTCCAGCTTTTATGGTGGTGCAACTCAAACAATGTAGGCAAGATAGAAAGGTTATGATGAATGAGAAATAGTTTCTAGTTGTTCTATGTTGTAAAAAATTTCGTACATTTTATTTTAAAATGGTGATTTGTTACTAAGCAGAAAATGCTCTGTAGGTACATTTTGAGAAAGAAATTTGAGAGAAAAAAATGACTAGCAAGGGCAAGCAGATACCTCTTTCCAAGAGAGCTTATTACTTCATCCATTCTCTTCTGGTTTGCAAAAGTTGTTACAACATATCCTGATAATGAGTGATTTTTGCCACTATATAAAGATCAAGCAGAATTTCTTGGTGAATGTAACTTTTATATATTTATATGCTTGCATTATATTCCCATCTCCTTCCCTACATTTTTAAGGCAACGTGGGTGCATTTCACAAAGGAATTAAGTAAAACATATTTATTATGTTTATAGTACACAATGCTAACTTTTATAGGTAAGCCTGATGTTTTAAACTGATGCAAAATTATGACAAGCAATTTAATATGCAATTCTTTGGCATGATATATTATTTATAATAAAAAGAGATATTAAAAATATGTACATTTTTAAAGACTATTTCTAAACTTGACCTATTTCCTTTATTACACACTACATTTATATACTCAAATTTGTTCTTTGATTATCCAGCTCTTTTGGAAGGTACATATGCATACTGTCATCAATCTCAACAGGTTAAGTCCTTGGAATTCTGGATAAAAAATCTACTGTAAGTAATCAGTGTTTCCACCCCTTTAGCCCTCCTCCAACCAGCCCTGCCAGCATTATATTATTGAATGTAGACATAGTTTTTTGTTACATCAGCAGTGAATTTTACAACTTGTAATAATATTCATATGTCTGTAATTCTCAATTATCTATTTAAAAAATTAAAATTTCTATTAGTCCTTTGTTGAAGACGAGGGAATTTGCTCAGTTTGCATCTTTCTTTTTCTTTTTCTTTTTCTTTTTAGAGGCAGGGTCTCACCCTGTCTCCCAGGCAGGGTGCAGTGGTGCATTCACAGCTCACTGCAGCCTGGAACTCCTGAGCTCAGGCGATCCTCCCACCTCAGACTCCCGAGTAGCTGGGACTATAGGCAGGTGCCACCATGCCCAGCTAATTTTTAAATTTTTTGTTAAGACCGGACCTTGCTTTGTTCCCCACACTGGTCTCGAACTCCTGGCGATCCTCCTGCTTTGGCTCCCCCAAGTTCTTGGATTACAGGTGTGAGCCATTGCGCCCAGTCACTTTATATCTTTTTAGATCCTCTTTCTCTTTAGCCTTCTGTTTTTGTTAATACTATAGGACACCAAATCCATTCTTATTTTTAAAATATTATTTAGCTTTGATTTGAAGGTTTTAAAGATTGACTTTATATTTGATAATTACCTAGGTGTAATAAGCATCACTATTTAGACTTCATTCAGTGTGTTCACATTTTTTTAGCACACATAAGGAGTCCTTAGGACAAAGCTTTTCCATCTCCAAGTTAATTTTGAATTATTTTTTAATTGGGTAGATTATCTCATCAAATAATTTTTTTAGGAAGAAGTTATAGGTAGTATGTTTCTTGAATCTTTACATATTTGAGAATTTTGTTGTTATCTTTACATGTTGGACAACAACTTCTCTGGGTCGCATGATTTTCCACTCAAAATTCATCAGTCATTGCTCTCCTGTCCTGTGGCCTCAAATGTTGCTATGGAGTGGCCCGAAGCTAGCCTGGTATTTCCCTTCTTTGATTTGTTTCATCTGTCTGGGTGTTAGTAGAATTCTTTTTCTATCCTTGAAGTTCAGTAATTTCAGCAGGAAATATGCCTTGGATTAATTATGATATATTAATTAATTTAATCTGAAGATTCCGCTCTTCTGTGATATCAGAAACTTTTTCTCTGCTATATCCGAATATTTTTTCTTTGGCTTTAGGAAGAGCGATTATCTATATTTTGTAACTAGGTTGGGTACCTTCCATATCTGCTAACTTCTTTGTAACTTCTTTTTAATTTTTTCCCCTTTCCTCTTCATTCTGTGCGATTTTCTCATCTATCAACAAAATCACAAACTCAGTTTTCTGCAATTTTACTTGATGTTTCTAAATCATTTACTATTATTATGATTACTATTATTATTATATGTTTTTTGAGACAGGGTCTCACTGTGTCACCCAGGTTGGAGTGCAGTGACAGGATTATGACTCACTGCAGCCTCAACCTCCTGGGCTCAAGTGAGCCTCCCACCTGAGCCTCCCACGTCGCTGCAACTACAGGCATCCACCTCTACACCGGGTAAATTTTTGTTTTAAGATTTTTCGTAGAGACCAGGTCCCACTATCTTGCCCAGACTGGACTCAAACTCCTGGGCTCAAGCAATCTTCCCCCACTTAAGCCTCCCGAAGTGTTGCGATTATAGGTGTGAGCCATCATGCCCAGCCTAAATCATTTATGATTTCTGCAATGAAATTATTTTCTCCTTTGCCTCTGCCCGCTTCCTTTAGATTTCATCATTTTCTTGTTCTTTTATGTTTGATATCATCTTTCACAGAGCCTGTGCTCTCTTTAATTATATTAAAGTCTGAGCCATTTGTTTTATCAAATTTTCTCCTGATTCTCATTCTCTTTTGAATGTGCCTCTTCTTTATATGTATTCAGCCTTCCTTCCTTCCTTCCTTCCTTCCTTTCTTCCTTCCTTCCTTCCTTCCTTCCTTCTTTCCTTCCTTCCTTCCTAAATAATAATCATTGCATAGGTCACGTAACTTTTTTTCTCTTTTTAACCCAGGAATGTTTTATATTCTGGCCTGTGATCTGCCCCTAAATTTCCTGGATAGATTCTTTTCATTTTTCTTATTTACTTGGGCTTTATTAGACTTTTCTCTTGTAAAATTAACCTGGGCATTGGGATGCATGTACTTTGGTGCTTTTTGTTTCTTTTTTCCCAACTGTCTCTAGGGAATGATGAGAAGGGACAGGACCTGAATAGCTGAAGTGGGAAAACCTTCTCTCTCACCCTGTCTTACACACATCCATTCTGAGGATTTTTGTTGACAGTCTGGTAATACAGGTCAAGGCCTTTTTGCCACATTAGGGAAACATCTATTTCTGCTTTTAATCTGCACTTGCCCTTTGCTGACCACCACAGGGTGAACCAGGCAGTCACTTTTGAATGAAAGCCTTGTCTTTGGCATTTCTGTCAGTTTTTTGAAGCCAGATCTATCTTCCTTCCTTTCCTCTTTCCTTCCTCCTTCCCTCCGTCCCTTCCTTTGGATGTTTTTGCCACATATGTAACTATGGTGACATTATCCTGCAGATCCTTGGTGGCCTCCACTCTTTTTTTTTTTCTTTGAGACAGAGCTTTGCTCTTGTTGCCCAGGCTGGAGTGCAATGGTGTGATCTTGGCTCACCACAACCTCCGCCTCCTGGGTTCAAGCAATTCTCCTGCCTCAGCCTCCTGAGTAGCTGGGATTACAGGTGTCCACCACCACACCCAGCTAGTTTTGTACTTTCAGTAGAGATGGGGTTTCTCCATGTTGGTCAGGCTGGTCTCCAACTCCCAACCTCAGGTGATCTGCCCGCCTCGGCCTCCCAAAGTGCTGGGATTACAGACATGAGCCACCGTGCCTGGCCTGGTGGCCTCCACTCTTACTCTCTCCACACCTGCTGGCTCCCACAGAGGCCTCCACTGAGTCACTGAGGCCAAGCAGTTTCATCCCCTGAAGGGGAAGATGTTCCTTTTCTCTTTGTTTCCTACTGTAGACTGAATGTTTGTGTCCTCCCCAAATTCCTATGTTGAAACCTAAGCTCCAAGGTGGTGGCATTTGGAGATGGGGCCTTAGGGAAGTGATTAGGTCATGAGGGGGGAGCACTCATGAATGGGATTAATGCCCTTGTAAAAGAGACACAGAGAGCTCCCTGTGCCTTTGGCCATGTGGAGACACAGCAAAAAGACAGCCGTCTATGAACCAAAGAGCAGACCCTCATCAGACATCAAATCAGCAGGTGCCCGGATCTTGGACTTCCCACCTCCAGAACTGTGAGGAATACATTTCTGCTGTTTATAAGCCACCCAGCTTCTGGTATTTTGTTAGAGCAGCCTGAAAGAAATAGAACATTACTCTGCATTAAGGCTTCTTAGATGCCAAATCACTGTTTAGCACGTTTATTGTTTTGCATTATAAGCATCCGGATTTATTTTTAAAACTGTATGACCAGTGCTATGTTAGTGTGATTTGGGCACACTAGTACCCACTGTGCACTGTGCCTAGAATCAGCCTGACTCTAATGACCCAAGCCCTGGGGGTGAGAGTAGTCCCCAGCCCCCGCTAACTCCTCTCACGTGGTGAGCTTCCTCTTAGGTGCACCTCTGTTCTTGCAACGTGGCCTCAGTCATAGCCACTTGGTTTATCAGATCTATCATACTACCTTTGAACCTCTGGTGGGGAGAAAAAGGTCAGATTGAATCCTATTCCTTTCCTCCCATGGACTACTCTAACTCCGCATGTACTTAGGCTAATCAGATTTCTCTGGTAGCCTCCAGCACCCAAATTTTTTAACAAGAATATTGGAGGGTCAATAATATCTAACTCCACACATTAACTCTATGCTCAAGTTCCTTGCATGTTTCCTACTTACACCTGGCACATCCAAAGTTGCACTTTCCATTAGAATGTGGGATTAAAATGACCTTGGTCCTGTACTCTCCTAGCCCTGAGGACTTCAGCAGCCAGTGGCAGTGCCCACAAAATGTGACTGTTACACAGCCAGCCCAGTGGGTGATATAACCCCTAAGCACCTTCTTCAAATAAGAGAGTGTTGGACCTACCAGTGCCCAGATTTTAGCACTTTCTCTCCTTCTGTGGGTTCATTCATGCAATAAAGCCAGACTCATTCATGTGATACAGAGAACATAAAATATTTGTTGAGCTCTACTCTACTACATTCCAGGCATTATTTGCAGTGATGGCAATGTAATTGTGAACAAGAAACCAGTTCCTGCCCTCACAGAGCTTCCAGGCCAGAAGGTATTCTAAGCTTGAGAGATGGGCTCTGCCAAGCTAGAGTTTACTTTCTTTTGGCTTGTATGTAAATTCAAAGGCAGTATCTCACTCTACCAGCGGGATTTGATGGCGTGATGTCTCACAGAAAGTTCGCTCCCAGGCATGGGTCCCTCAACTTCCTGCCTCAGAAGCATAGCAGCAGGCATTGTGGGAAGGTGAAGAGCCTCCCTAAGGATGACCCTTCCAAGTCGGCCTGCCTCACAGGCTTCCTGGGATACAAGGCTGGCATGACCCACATCATGCAGGAAGTCAACAGGCCAGAATCCAAGGTGAATAAGAAGGAGGTGGTAGAGGCTGTGACCATTGTAGAGATACCACCCATGGTGGTTGTGGGCATTGTGGGCTACATGGAAACCCCTCGAAGCCTCTGGACCTTCCAGACCATCTTCGCTGAGCACATCAGTGATGAGTGCAAGTGGCGCTTCTGTAAGAACTGGCATAAATCTAAGAAGAAGGCCTTTACCAAGTACTGCAAGAAATGGCAGGATGAGGTGGCAAGAAGCAGCTGGAGAAGGACTTCAGCAGCATGAAGAAATACTGCCAAGTCATCTGCGTGATTGCCCACACCCAGATGTACCTGCTTTCTCTGCACCACAAGAAGGCCCACCTGATGGAGATCCAGGTGAATGGAGACACCATGGCCCAGAAGCTGGACTGGGTCCACGAGAGGCTTGAGCAGCAGGTACCTGTGAACCATGTGTTTAGGCAGGACGAGATGATCGACATCATCAGAATGAGCAGGGGCAAAGGCTACAAAGGGATCACCAGTCGTTGGCTCACCAAGAAGCTGCCCCCAAAGACCCACCAAGACCTGCTCATGGAGTCCTGTATTGGGGCATGGCATCTTGCCCGTGTGGCCTTCTCTGTGGCACGTGCTGGGCAGAAAGGCTACCATCACCGCGCTGAGATCAATAAGAATATCTATAAGATTGGCCAGGGCTATCTTATCAAGGATGACAAACTGATCACGAACAATGCCTCCATTGACTATGACCTGTCTGACAAGAGTATCAACCCTCTGGGTGGCTTTGGCCACTATGGTGAAGTGACCATTGACTTTGTCATGCTGAAGGACTGTGTGGTAGGAACCAAGAAGTGAGAGCTCACCCTCCCCACAAGTCCTTGCTGGTGCAAACCAAACGGCGGGCTCTGGAGAAAACTGATCTTAAGTTCATTGATACCACCTCCAAGTTTGGCCATGGCTGCTTCCAGACCATGGAGGAGAAAAAAGCATTCATGGGACAACTCAAAAAAGACTGAATTGCAAAGGAAGAAGGAGCTTAATGCCAGGAACAGATTTTGCAGCTGGCAGGGCCTCAATAAAACTTATTTTCCACTGGAAAACAAAAACAAAAACAACAAAAAAACAAAGGCAGTATCTCCTCAAACAGCAGGGACTTGCATTGTAGCTGTGTGAGTTCATCATTGTTTTGTAGGCATAAATCACCACCTCCTTTAAAAAACAAATAAAATGTATTTTCTAAAGTTAACTTATGTAAGAGAAAGTTCCAGAAATGCTTCCTGGTCCTGAAGGGCAAGTGAAGCATTAGCCTGTCTCCCTGAGGCTTTGTTTCAAAACTCCACAGGTCCATTTGCACCCTGTATTTTGAATGTGATTAGCTACATAATAACCCTTTACTTTTTTCCACACTATGGCACCTTCCTTGGAAGAGCTTAAGGTGTTTTACAGCCATTATCTCATCAACCCTCGCCCTGAGGAGTGTTGGGGGTGGCACAGCATATATTATTGTCTCTATTTTACAGAAGGGGACATTATGATGGCACAAGAAGTTAAGTGTCTTGAGCAATAGTACAAAGGAAGTCAAGTGGAACTAAGAACACAAACAAGTTTCACAAACAGGTTTTTGCTGCCCTGTCATAAATCTATCTGCTTCCCTCTATCAGAAAGAACAGAGTAGGCTTGGTGATGGTACTGAAGGTTTGATCTTCGGTTAAAAAGAATGGGTTAAATGTATGTTGGGAGGAAAGAGCAGATGAGTTAAGTTGAATCATCCAGGGTGACAGAGAGCTGCTTAATAAATGTCTTCAAACAATACATGCATGTACTTCATGCCTACACCAGGCTGCAATGCTGCTAAGTGCTGTAGAAGAAATCTAGAAAGGCTTTCATCAGTACAGAGTAGGTACTAGATACAAATTTGTTGAAGGAAAGAAGGAAGGAAGTTGGGATATCTTTCTCATCTTCAAGGAGCTTACAACTGGGGAGGGAGAAAAACTACAAACTATTACAAAGGTAAGTATGTGCTGAACTAGAGAGTATTCTCTGTTGATGCAATAGGAGCTCAGAGAAAGAAGAAACTACTGCTGCCTGGAGTGATCATAGAAACCTTCTTGCAAGGCATAGAACCTGAATTAGGGTTGGAGAAGCGGGGGATTCTGGAGAGGTGAAGAGGAGGATGGAGACTATCTTTGGAAGTGCAAGGGCCTGACAAGGTTGGTGAAAGAGGCATACGTAGGAAGGTGTGCAGCCACATGGCATGTTTTCTAAAAAAAGGAAGTGGATTTTGCAAGATTGAAAAGTGGGATTGTTTCTTTCAATAGGTACTGTGAAGTGTCTGCTATCCACCAGAAGACAAAGGGTAAAGAATCAAGGCAAACTTCTAGATTCTGAAGTTGAAAGAATGTCATTGTCAAGAAAGAAAGCTTGTATTTGGGAGTGTTTTTGATTTTTAAGTGTGTAATAACTTCAGGACATTAGTGTCAGTGCATTTATTTTGAAACTTTATTGATGCCTTCATTTTCTCGAAGAGTGTCTGTTTCTTCCTAAAGTGAGATTGAGTACAAAATTGTTTTCCGCTATTACTGAATTAGTAATCTTTTTTATTTTTATTTTTTACTGTTTTGTATTGTTTTACTCTGTTTTATTTAGTGAAACATTGTTATTATAACTATTATTTTTACTGTTATTCAATTATAATTAAACGAATCATTGCATCCATTACCATCCCATCTCTGCTTCACATTTATCCCTTAATATGGCCAATATCTGGCAGATATTTTTCCACCAACTTTCTTCTTCTGACTTAGGTTGAACAATTAGACTTACACATTTTGAAAATAACTATTAGTGTATTTTGGCATTTTCAACCTCTTCAGGAATCAAAACTCTTACTTAGTCTCTTTTTCTTTTCCACAAAACAGGGCAGATGAAAAACTTCAGAGACCAAAATCTCCTTTATTCCCAATGTCAGCCTAAAACTAGGGGGAGATTATCAAAATAAGAAAAAAAATTAACTCAACATCATAGGAAATACATATCAACCCAAATAGGAGATTTCAGGTTATTGACGATTTCAATTATTGGGGAGTCTGAAGAAGGCAGGAGGGAGTCTAGCTTCAGAGTTCGGAAGCACTTTGGACTTGGATGATTCTCAACAGAGAGGCTAAGTTGGAGGTATTAATAGGTGCTGGTGCAGAAAAATAGGATCTGTAGATTTGAAGACCAGTCTCAGATATGATTGGGGGGGGGGGGGGTACACGGGAAAGAGGCTTAGGTTTCTATATTTCAAGTATTCTAAGCATACAGCAATAGGGAGAAAAATATGTAGAAAAGAGACAGGCAGAATTTTTCTGAAGTTCATTCTCTCATTTATTACCTTTCCATCTAATGGAGAGCCTTACTGAGAATGAGGTTCATATCAAATTCCTATTTCTCTTTTCTGTCTTTGAATGTTCCCAGTTTAATTTGAGCGTATGCATTATCAAGCATCTGTTTTAATTACAGCTATTGTTAAGGTAGTTAATCAGTTGTCGTCTCTCACGAACCAAAATCCTATATTGCTAAATTTTTGTACAATCAAAGATACAATAAATATAAAAGGAATTCTTGTATATCGGCGTGAAAAAAATGCACACAACTTCTTTGCTCACTGATGCAACCAAAACACCCAGGAGTTATTATAATGTGCATTCCCTTGACACAGACTTTTATTTCATGCAAATGACTGTGATTAAGATTCAAATACTTTTTTTTCATTTTCACACATTACTTAATCAATGTGAAGTACTGTGTAAAAATTGCATCTCTTCATAACAGTGATTTTGACCAAGTCAAGTGTTGCTCCTAGAATTATAATCCAGACTTGTGATTCAATTATCATTTAGAGACTTTCTAAATTCAAATTAAGTTCACTCTTTCCTCCTCCTCCCAACACTGTAAACTTAATATCAGTATGGATCATTTGTAAGGTATGATCAAAATAACTTTCCATTGCAAGGAAATGTACATTGTGATGTCTGATTTTTCCTTTACTTGCAAAAAGAGGCACAGCAATCAATAGGAACTAGCCATTAAAATGTATGAAAATGCGGAAGGTACCATCTATTTTTCCATTTATGTTAACTTAGCTTTTAGGCTGAATAAAATTGACACTCCCCAGAATACTTATCTATTTAAACCTACTTGGAATAGTTGCACAAACTCCATTTAAAGTTAAAAAGAACCCATGGAATGCTTAAAGTTTGGCATCCCTATTTGATAAATTAACTACAGGACATTCAAAAAGCACACTCTTACAGAATCAACAAGGAATGCATAAAATGAAGCAAGATTCTAGAGGCCAACTAGGCAACTCTCACACAACTATGAAACATTGATCTATTTACAGTTTACTGCACCCAAACCAGAGGCTGAATCCTGTTTTGTTACTGTCTGTGACTACCTCTTTTTTGCTCATCTTGCATTTCATCTTTATTTGAGGAAAAATTACATTTTGCTAATGACTAGGAATTAGGCTTCAGAACTGGCAGGTTCTGGGTTCTCATAATATCAACCCCACCCATTTATTAAAAATATGTACCATAGACTGAAGTTCTCTAGCTTCCAAGTTGAAAATAAAATCCAATTTTAAGTTGTTTTTCTTCTGTCAGCATTCATGAAAAATTCCACCTTTGATGTCCAATTGCAATAAGCAGAAAAAAACACTCATCTTTTATTCTCTATGCTTCCTAGAACACAATACTATCTCTACGCCAGAGCTGAATTTGTTGAACTTGAATTTTTTTTGAGAGAAGCAAAATTTGCATTTGATGGAGTTTGATGAATTCAAACAGAAAATGTTTGAATCTGGATATTCCTTTTCAGAAGTTTCTTGGACATGCTCATGGGATGTCCTGACTCTTCTACCATGAAAAGTTGAAGGGACATTGACAATTAGTCCATTTGAAGGGTCCCAACTAAATAAGTACCCTGGCCAGTTGGAACCAAAGGTCTAGCTCTGAATTTACTGGAAGACTAGGAAATATCTGTGAAATTGAAGTGGTTCTGCAGGGGGAAGAATTGTGAACTGCTATAGATTCACCTGAGAAGCTAAGGTAGCATTCCATGGGAGTAAGGGTAACCAACCAGGTTGGGTCTTTTGAAGCTAGAACTGGGTTGTTTGAAGTCAATCTAGGCTACTTACAGAAGACCAAATGGAAAATTCCTATTTATTCTGGTCCCATTCAGGAGGTTCTGAGGATGTTTTAGGATAAAGCTTTGGAGAAAACGAGTGAGACTGTGTCAGAGACTACTGGTTGGGCCTCGATGTCCAATCTTCCTCATCCCATAGCAATAGACTTTTGCTGTGCCCTTGACTGCTCAGAATAAAGGCCTCATTTCCCAGGTGCCCTGTAGCTAGCAGTGGACCCATCACTAACTTTTGGCCAATGGAATGTAAGCAGAGTAGAGATCCAGAATTCCATGTCCCAAACCCTTGGGGCCAGATATGGTTTAGAATTCAGATTTATTTTGATTTTGAAGGTGACATGATGTATATACAGCTTCTTATGGAATATATCCATTGAAGTCTGTGCTATGAGGGCAACACCTCACAATTAACTGCAACAAATTATAACAGAATTCACTAGTATCCCTAAGTGGGATAAATGAAGATCATAAGGCCAGGTGTAGCGGCTCACACATGTAATCCCAGTGCTTTGGGAGGCTGAGGCTGAAGAATCACTCGAGGCCAGGCAACAAGACTAGCCTCGGCAACATAGCAAGATCCCATCTCTACAAAAGAAATTTATAATTAACCAGGTATGGTGTATCTGTCTGTAGTCCCAGCTACTCAGGAGGCTGAAGAAGGAGGATCATTTGAGCCCAGGAATTCGAGGTTACAGTGAGCTATGAATGTGCCACTCCACTCTAGCCTAGGAGACAGAGCAAGATCCTATCTCTAACAAAGAAAAAAAAAAAAAAAAAAAAAAAGACATACATAGTCTCATATTAATTCAGATTAGCTTTTACCTTCAAATGAATTTTTGTTGAAAACTTGTGAAAATTTTTGTTTTCAGAGTTTTTTTGGATTCTGGAATTATCATTTGGCTGCTTCTAGAAAACTATAGAGACCACTGACAAATATCTTTTGCCCCTTCCATGTTGCTTCCTATATCCAGTCTCCTTTAATGTAATTTTCCTCAGATCATGAGGACTGTGTTTATAAAGACAATATAAAACTACACCTATTTGGTATTTCCCTCAAAGAGCTATCATTATATTTAAAAATGTGAATACTATTATGTTTTGCGGCATAATTTATTATTGAACATACATTATGGGCAACATACCTTGCTAAGTATCTTATTTAATGTGATTATTAATTCCATTGTATGGATGAAAAAACTGAGTTATAGGAAGTTTCAGTATCTTGGCCAAGGCCCACAATCAATAAGTGGCAAAGCCAGGATTTGAAACTAAGAAGTCTTTTGCCAGGGCCGCATGTTTGTCTACGGTACTATTTACACCTTCTTTCCATGAGACCATAGTTACTAGACAAAAATATGAAGACTCATTATAGAAATCTGGGTAGAGTTGCATGTTTCTCTGTGGTTCTGGAATTGCATTTTTTAGATGCTTTGTTGGGACACGGTGCTTTTTTTCCTGCCCCATTTTAGTTGCACAAGTTTGACTCGCAATTAACCAGCTTTCTAACCATGCCAATGGACAACCCCAAAGGAAGAGAGTGAAGCTAGAATCCAGCTGTTCTCAATAATCACAGTAACGCTTAGAACCACAACTACATCATGACATTAAAGCATCTTGTCACAGTGTCTTATAGCTATCATTATTTTATAGCCATACCTCCAGGCTAAATTAAATGTGAATATAGATTTCAAAGAACCAGTTCATCTAGCATCTGGGCCATACTTGCTGGGTCACATCTGTGTGTCATTTGAGGTGTCACACACTCAGTGTGACTGGTGACATTTTACTGTTAGCACCCACCCACCCAAAGAAGTCACAATCTAATAACAAAACAATCCCAGCTCAAATCTGAAATGAATTTAGAAGTTGTGAATGTGTTCACAAATAACTGTGATTATATTATTATCATTTCTGGCACCATTACCTAGAAAATATGAAAATGAAAATGTAACTAGTTAACAATAGGGAAGGGCAGTGACGATGGAATTGGTTTTGAGTCCAGAGATGGATGTCAGACTAAGCCCTTTTCAGTTCCAGAGCTTTGGCCTCAACTCATTAGAGTAGTTGGATCTCAAAAATTACTATGGGAAATATAACAAAATATTAACAATTGCTAAATCTCGATGACAAGCAAGTGGATATTCATTATACTATTCTCCTTACTTTTATGTAAGATTGACAATTTCATAACAAAACGTCAGAAAACAAAAAGCAAGGGAAAATCCATTCAAATGATAACTTTTAAAATTAGCATGCTAAAATGCATTATTTAAATGACATTCTTTAGGCATTTAGCCCTGTACATTTAGCTACTGTATTCAATACAGTAGCTGCTAGGCACATGTGGTTATTTAGATTGAAACAAAAACGAATCAAAATTAAATAAAATTAAAAACTCAGTCCCTCAGTTGCACTAGCCATATTTCAATTACTCAGTAGTTACTGGTTATATATTTTTTTAATCATTTAAAAATATTGTGGTAAGCTATGCGTAACATAAAATTCATCATTTTAACAATTTTTAAGTGTACAGCTTAGTGGCATTAAATATATTCACATTGTCGTGCAACTATCACCACCATCCAGCTCCGGAACTACAAATATATATATATTTCCTAAACTATTTTAAACATAAACTTTTCATCTATATTCTAATTTTAACTATTTTTTCATTGTGGTAAATATATTACAAGCATATTTAGAACCTGTTAAATTTAGTGCCGTTGTCTTTTTCCAAATTTCCTGACAATATCAGGTTGCTACTTGTTTGTCATGTTGATTGCAAACTGATTAGGAAGTCACAGAAAACTAAAGCATGGGAAATTTAAGGAAGAAAAATTATAAATTGTGAAACTTTATACATTAACTCTTTTTTTTTTTTCCTGGCAATGGGGAAGCAGGAGGAACTCCATTCTTGAACTGTAGCGATGACATTACTCTCACTCCACTTGTGGACCCCCAAGGCTCTGTTCCTCTTGAGCATAATTTGAGTTAAACATCTCTACTGAAGTACAGGCTGATTGAGTCAGCAAACATTTGTGGAGGGCTCACAGGTGCAGTGTCCGTGGTGGGGCCATAATGGTGAGCAAGGCAGGCAAGACTCCTATTTTCATGGAGCTTCTGTTCTAGCATGGGAAGACAGACAATAAACCAAACCACCCACAAGTAAACCAAAAGGTTTATGGAAGATGGTGATAAATGCTACAAAGAATGTAAGATAAGGTGATAAAATAGAGATCACCATGAATTTATATATTATTTATTTATTTATTTAGACGGAGTCTTATTCTGTAGCCCAGGCTGTAGTGCAGTGGCGCAATCTCGACTCACTGTCACTTCCACCTCCCCGGTTCAAGCAATTCTCCTGCCTCACCCTCCCAAATACCTGGGATTACAGGCGCCCACCACCACACCCGGCTAAGTTTTGTATTTTTAGTAGAGACGAGGTTTCACCATGTTGGCCAGGCTGGTCTTGAACTGCTGACCTCAGATGATCTGCCCACCTTGGCCTCCCAAAGTGCTGGGATTACAGGCATGAGCCACCACACCCGGCCAAATGTATATCTTAATGTATTAGAAACTTCCACTGCTTCTAAGTCATAAGCCATCTTCAGAAACAAGTTCTAAATTAGGTGTAAATCACCTAAAAGCAATAAAAAATGAAACATGCCACTACCATTTGCTATTCCTGCCTCCTGGCTGTCACTTACTAACTGGTTCTACTGAACTACTTATTTAATAAGCTTGCGTCCTACAAATTTGGTAAGTGTTCAAGTAACTCACACCTTATCTTGATGTTTAAGAGAAGCCACCTGTAGCTTTTGCAAAAGAAATTTATCCAGATTGGTGCTGTGTTGCAAATTGAACTCCAGGTTTTAAACGCATAAAGGAAAAAGTCTGAAAATAGAAAAGAAAAGCCACAGATATGTCAGATAACTTTGCCTAATATCTGTAATTGCCTTCTCAAGACCCGTCAAGATTTGAAGCAATGCAGGCTAATATTCCCAAGGACATCTTCTCCACTGCAAATAGACAGTGAGTGCTTCTCAAGTTTTACCTCTATTCTAGGGACAAACACTCGCAGAGTGAGGAGCTGTGTGAACCTAGGAGGAAGGTAATATGAGTCAGCACAACTTTCCTCCTCTCAAGAAATACAGCAAAGCATTTCCCGTATTCCCGTGGAGCATGGTGGTTTACACCTGTAGCCCCAGCAGCTCAGGAGGCTGAGGTGGGAGGATCGCTTGAACCTGGGAGGTTGAGCCTGCAGTGATCTGTGATGGTGCCACTGCACTCCAGCACTGGTGACAAAGTGAGACCCTGTTTAAAAAAAAAAAGAAAAAAGAAAAAAAGAAGCATAATACAAACATCTTTCACTGAAATCCATAAGGATAGTTTTCAGTTTTCAGCATGAATAACAATAATACTAACAACACAAGCTAATATTGATTGCGTACTTACTATGTGCCTAGTGCTGTGCTAAGATCTTAGCATATATTATCTCGCATAATTCTCACAACAACCTCCATGTTAGTAATGAGGAAATTAAGGGTTAGAGAAATACAGCAGGCAGCAAAAGCATGAGCCAGCAACTCCTTGTCATCTGTCCAATAGTGGCAACGAGGTGGGAAGCTTGGAAGACTTGAATTTACCATGATCTCTATCAGAAACTGCCTCCTCCAAGCCACCCAAATAGACGTTTTATCCAAGTGAGGACAGTTGCTAAGTAAATACGTATGGCAATCCAGAAGACCATCCCAGGTAGAAATTCCAGAGCTCTCACTCTATCTACATATGACCGTCACTGCCAAATTCCTGTTTACAGAATGCTCATGATGTCTGGAGCACTAGATTAGACAATGTACGGGATAAAAAGGAAGCCGGAGACCTGGAAGGAGCCCAAAGCAATATGGCTGCATGGAATAGGGGAACAAGACCAGACCTGGGAGCCAGGCAGGACTGCCTTCTACTTTGGAGTCTTACAAATTACTTCCTTGGCCTCAGACAAGTTACCTAGTTTCCTTGAGCCTGGGTTTATTAGAGGTAAAATGAGAGGATCAACTTAAAAACATTTTAAGTCCCTCGTAGCTATAAAATGTGATAATTCCAGAGGTCCTGTCTTCCAAGAATGTACAATCCAGTGAGGTGATGAGACAAGTTCAATATTTCAATATTTAGAAATGTTTCTAAACTTTATATTGTAATTGCTGTGGTGTTTCTTTTTTCTTAGGGCTGTGGGTGTCTTCTTTATCTCCTCCAAGGTTCAGTGTATGGTAGGCATGTTAGTGAGACAGTCAAGTATAAACGGGTCACCAGAGAACCTCTGACCAGCCTGTGCACTGGGAGGAGCGGACAGCGGGGTGGAGCCTCCGGAAGCTCGTGCTATTTGCAGGGCGGAAGAACCTGGGCCCTCCTCTTCCTGCGGGGTACTTGGAATTCAATCTGCAAGGCGGGAAGCCTATACGAGCAGGAGTCTTGCTCTGCTGAGTTCCCGTTTCCCTTTTTTTCGCCTTTTTGCCCAATAAATTCCATTTTTCTCACCCTTCAAAGTGTCTGTGAGCCTAATCTCTCATCGTCATGTGACAAGGACACTGTTTTTAGTTGAACTAAGGAAAAGTCCTACAACATTAGGGGTCTTATATATGTTTGTTGAACAAATAAGTAACATAATGAGTGAGTATATGAATAAACACATAAATTTAATTTCCCAAATCAACAATATGTACAAAAGTGAGCTGTCACTCACTTTTTCAGAGCTGTCATTCTATCTACACATGACCATCACTTCCTCTAATGATAATGTTCAGGTCTCATTTTCTGTCATTTATTCCCAGCAGCAGATCCAGGTTTCTGTGGAGACTTAAGTTAAAGTTTTGTGGAGACTAAACTAAAGTTTATAAGGGCGCTTCTTTAAGGAGAATTAAAGATTGCAAATGGAAAATTCAGTACAGCTCCTTTGCAGGGGCCTATGCGAGTGAGGGGCACCAAAGTCTGTGCTTTTGACTTCACAGTCAGCTCGGCCAGCAGGGCCCTTCTACACGCCGCTCCAGGGACACCTGCCTTCTTGCTTCCTCAAAAGCTTGCTCCTACCTTAGGGTCTTAGCAAGTGCTCCTCCCCCTCCCAGTCTTTCTCTACCAAGATCCTTGACTTTAAAAAAAAAAAAAGTGGCTAAAATATGCATAACATAATATTGGTCATTTTAACCATTCATGAGTGTAGAATTTGGTGGCATTAAATAATTCACAATGTTGTGCAACCGTCACTGCTATTAATATCTATACCCCCCATTAAAAAAATCATTTCCAATATAAACTCTGTACCCATTAAACAAAAACTGCCCTTTTTCCTCTCTTCCCCACAAACCCGGGCAACCACTATTGTATTTTTGCTTCTATGAGTTTGACTATTACAGATACCTCATATAGTGGAACCATACAATATTTGTCCTTCTGTTCCTTTACTAAATACAATGTTTTCAAGGCTCATTGTGGTGCAGTACCACCTAAGAATTCTATTCTTCTTGATGGCGAAGTAATATTCCATTGTCTGTGTTTGCTACATTTTGTTTACCCATTTATCTGTTGATGAATACTTGGGCTGTTTCCACTCTTTGGATATTGTAAGACTGCTGTGAACATGGTTGTATGAGTATCTCTTCAAGTTTCTACTTTCCATTCTTTTAGGTATGTATCTAGGTGTTGAATTGCTGGTAATATGCTAGGTCTATGTTTAACTTTATGAAGAACCTCAACTGTGTGGTTTTACATTCCCAGCAGCAATGCATACGGGTTCTAATTTCTCCATATCCTTGCCAACACTTGTTGTTTTCCTGTTTAAAAAAATTGTAGCCATCCCAATAGATTGGAAGCAGTATCTCTTTGTGGTTTTACCTATTTTTTCACAGTCTTTAACATTATATGAAACAGTCTTGTTATTTTCCCTTACTGGGTTTATTAGTCTGGAAATTCATGAAGGCAGAACCATTTCTTATATGTTCGTTTCTACATTTCCAGCATCCAGAACTGTTCCTGTCACACCTAGCAATTATATTAAATAAAGGAATACATGGATGTTCTTCTTGCAGAACTATATGACTATCATTGCTAATTTATTTGTCCAAAAATCAGTGCTTAAACAACAACACATGAATTAGGTAACAAGTCCACAGTCTGTATTAGGCATCAGAGCTGTGCCCCTCCGACTCCCAGTCATTCTCCAGCAAGGTCCTTAATGTTTTTTAAAAAGTTGCGGTAAAATAGACATAACATAATATTGATAATTTTAACCATTCATGAGGGTAGAATTTGGTGGCATTAAATCATTCACAATGTACAATTGTGTGTAGCCTTGAACCAATAAGCATCATTATCTTAGGACTTCTGAAAGTGAAGACTAAACACAATTTAAATGAAATGATATGTCATAAAATATATGCATCAACCTCAGATTAAATTTAGTTATTAGAATTGGAATTCAAAGTGAATTAAAAATTTTCATAAAGCTTGCATGGAGAATTGTACACTCCTTCCCTTTCTAGTTGCCCAATACTAAGGCTGCATTGTACTATGTGTAAACAGGAATGAAAATATTGCACTGGGGATGCTGGGTGTGATGTCTCACGCCTGAAGTCCCAGCACTTCCGGAGGCAGAGGTAGAAGGATCACCTGAGATCAGGAGTTTGAGACCAGTATGGGCAACATAGAAAGATCCCCGCCTCCACAAAAAGTTTAAAAATTAGCCAGAAATTGTGGTGCATGCCTGTAGTCCCACCTACTCAGGAGGCAGAGACAGGAGGATCACTTAAGCCCAGGAGATCAAGGCTGCAGTGAGCTATAATTGTGCTACTGCACTCCAGCCTGGGTGACAAAGCAAAATCCTGTCTCAAAAAGAAAAGAAAAATATTGCATTGGGGTATAGAAGGAGTGTGTCACAGAAACCTAACTCCTAAACAAACTAAAGTCTGAAAATTAGTGAGTCACTCACAACATGTAATCTTAACACATGGCTTCTGTGCACTTTACAAACAGAATTTCACAATGGAAAGTTTTCAACAATGCCATTCCCGATTACTAAGAGCCAGAGTCACTGGGTGAAGGGATCCTGGAAATGGCCTAAGGAGCTGTAGCAAACAAACAGGACCTATGTGCAGTGTTGCACCACAATAAATTGCAAAGTACACTGCAGGGTATCATACGTGTCCACCTGAGCACCACCCAGTCTCACATGATCTGTTTGCTAATGTTTCAGACACAAACCAAACCATGCCTATTGTGTAGTCTGCAATTGCTCTTGGCCACTGTCTGAGTTACCAAGCCAAGTTGCAAAATGATAACATTTTGAAACCATGAAGTTTATGTCTCTGAAGAGCAAGGAGCCAGGGTTCCTGAGCATGTAAGGAGGACAGCAGGTGCACCTGAGGACAGCTGTCCTGGCCAGAAGCAGATTTGCCCAGAAGCTAATAAAGGTGAAGCTTTGGGGCCTGTAACTTACATAGGTGCCTTTCAAGGTTGGTGGGGACAGCTAATTTCTCCTAAAGAGGCTCTCAAATTGTTTCACATCCACTAAAACCTGGATCCACACACCTCTTCTTTCTCTAGCCACTCTCAGAATTTTTTTTTTTTTTTTTTTTTTTTTTTTTTGAGACGGAGTCTGGCTCTGTCGCCCAGGCTGGAGTGCGGTGGCCGGATCTCAGCTCACTGCAAGCTCCGCCTCCCGGGTTTTACGCCATTCTCCTGCCTCAGCCTCCGGAGTAGCTGGGACTATAGGCACCCGCCACCTCGCCTGGCTAGTTTTTTGTATTTTTTAGTAGAGACGGGGTTTCACTGTGTTAGCCAGGATGGTCTCGATCTCCTGACCTCGTGATCCGCCCGTCTCGGCCTCCCAAAGTGCTGGGATTACAGGCTTGAGCCACCGCGCCCTGCCAGAAATTTTTGAAAATGCATTTACTGGCCATTTTCTATAGGGAAACATCAACAGACATCAGTGAGGTTTCTGGCATCCCCTACAGGGCCTAGTAGAGAGCCATCCACATTGTAGGGCTCAATAACCATTTGATACATAACATTAAATGCATAAAATAAGTACACAGTTCCTTGTTGTATGTGTGTGTGCGTGTGTGTGTGTGTTTCTGATACTCATCTTGAACATTTGGCTTTAGATGTTCAGGGTTTACTTATCTTAAATGAAAAACCCAATGACATTTGTACTCAGAATACCTGTCTAGGAGTAACTGAAAGTTTATCTCTGAGGACTAATGACCAGAGACTTGGAGAAAACTGTGCTTTTGTTGGATGACTATAGAAAATGACTAACTAATTTCCCATTTGCTTTTCTTGTTTTTTGAGACAGAGTCTCTGTCACTCAGGCTGGAGTACAGTGGTGCGATCTCAGCTCACTGCAACCTCGCAACCTCCATCTTCTGGGTTCAAGTGATTCTCGTGCCTCAGCCTCCTGAGTAGCTGGGACTACAGGTGTGCACCACCATGCTTGGAAAATTTTTGTATTTTTAGTAGAGATGATGTTTTGCCATGTTGCCCAGGCTGGTCTCGAACTCCTGGCCTCAAATGATCTGCCTACTTTGGCCTCCCGAAGTGCTGGAATTACAGGCATGAGCCACCACACTCAGCCCCCATTTGCTTTTATTACTTGGTATATACATCATTGAATTTTGTTTTACTCACTGGCGGTCAAAAAAAAGAAAAAAAGAATCTGTGACTTTTAGGTTGAGATATTATTTATTTCTACCCAAATACTCTTCCAATTAAAATAGCTTTGTGGAAACTACTCTGAATGTACTGCAAATCTCTTTGCACAGTTACAGTTAACTAACTGGGATCAGAACTGAAATATTTAAAAATGGCAGCACCTCCCCCACCCACAAATGCCTCCTTTGGCCCTCCCAGACTTTGAAATTTGATCTAAGAAGAAAATGTTTACTGTGAGAAGTTCTACCTAGTTCACCTCAAGTTAAATAGTCAATATTAGAATACTCAGGTGAAGCCTTGGAGTGATGTGTGGAAAATTCTCAGAATTATCCATTTCAGACAGATGCTTTGTAAACGTCCTCATCACACAGGACCAGTGCCCGTGTCCATCAGTCCCTTTGGTTTGTGCCCCGCGTGCCCGTTTGTATTCCCTGTGAGTCACTCACTTTTTAAGGGTTTAACGATAAAACCTGACTGTCCAGTTTTAGACTCTGTCATCATCCATTAGATAGGAGCTTGGTGGGCATTTCATATTTCTTTCCTTTCAGCCCCGAAAATGACATTAGCAGGGAAATTCAAAAGCAAGCAGAAAACTGGCATAGCTAATTTAGGCTAATTAGGATGGCAGAAGCCGAGATGCGTACTTCAGAGCTTCTCATGCCCTCCCGTGTCTCCACCTGATTGCTTTGTCCAGCAGCAAACCCAGGAGGCACTTCCAATTACATCACATCCTCTTCAAACACCAAACCACTCAAGCTAATTTTATCCTATTAAACAGACTGAAGGATCCAGAAGAAAGGTTCTCTCCCCCTCCCCAAAAGCTTCAATTACCAGGGTACCTGATTATCATCGCTTCAATCCTATATGCACTGCTAAATACTTTTTTTGCTTAGCATTGCCTTCTTCATTTAGATGAAAAGCAAATATTATGAGCATGTCTTTACAGTTCTGGTGAAGTGACATTAGGAGTAGAGCTAAAAAGAAGCACCCTGGTTATTAGCATGGTTAATCAAAGTCAAGTTTGAAGTTTCCAAAGACATTAGAATCACAGATATTTCAGCACCTCTCTGAATATTAGCATTTAGAGAAAGCACTGCAGATTTCTTTTTTTCTTCTTTTTTCCCTTTTCTTTTCCTTCCTTCCTTCCTTCTTTCCTTCCTTCCTTCCTTCCCTCTTTTCTTCCTTCCTTCTTTTTCTCCTTCTTTCCTTTCTTCCATCTTTTATAAGAACTGTTGTAAAAATTACCAGTAAGTATCCAGCAAAAGGAAATTTGTGATTCATGATGATAAATGTGGAATAAGCAACTTGGCCATTGATGCAAATGTAAGGAGAGCTAGTGAGACAGATAACACAACCATTCATCATTCCATCTACTTCTTCCTGGCAAACAAATGCAAATCGTGTGATTTTCATGACACATATCCCAAAGACCATCACAGAGTACAAACTTTTTATTTCCAAATTCAAAATCAACTTTCCATTCCATTTTGACCCAGTGAAGAAGTCTTAATCTGAAAGATTTTAATATTTTTTTCTGATTATAAAAATAATCAAACAGTGTTCTAGTTCTTTTAATGTAAAGCCCCTTCCAAACTAAGTTTAAGACTTGGAATCAAAATGAAACATTTAGTTGTTCTTGATTCTTTCCTGGAAAAAGATTTTTACGAGCCACCTTAAAAAATCCTTGCTTAAGAAGACATGACAAGTAAAGATAAATGAATTTACATGAAGAGGGTTACAGTGCCTGAAAGACTTGAAAAACTGTTTTTGAAGTTAAATACATCTACTGTGCAGGCACCGCTCCTCTTCTCAATGACAGGAAATAGGTTTGACAAATCTTAAAAGGTACCAGTGTAACAAAGAAAAGTTTTCCACCTTCAATATCACCTACATGCCTGGAGGATCCTTTTGCAATGACAGGCATAGTGATTTTTCATTTCTTCTGGAAATTTATTATAACTTTTTTTTTAAACCTTCCTGAGACTGGCGATGGGCTTCAATGCATTTGTCAGTTTTAATTTCAGAAAGTCTCATCTGTATTCCGTGTAGTCAGTCCAAATGACTGAAATTAACTGTTTGCTTTTTTAACAATCTCTTTCCTTTAGCAGAAATCTACCAGTAACTCTTACACAATTGTCACTATTTCACTGGTATCAAAAAGCCATTGTCTTGGGACAATCATTCCTCTTCCCCCCACCCAAAAGAAACAGCCACTAAACAACAATCCATCTAAACTCTGTTTGGGCCAATTTTCTTAATGTTTCAGCAAGGCTTAATCTGTTGGCATAAGTGTTTAGTCCCATTAACAGCTAAAGTGACAGAACCCACAACTCACGGTGCTGACAGTAAACAAGGAATTTGAGGAATGGCTTTTAAACAATGACTAAGCCTCAAGCCATTTTGTCTTCAGATGCGGTGAAACTTGTCCATGGCTGTAGGAAGAGTTGCCTTCTTTCTACGGTCCTACTTCTACTTAGAATGCACCTCCCTCCCGCTGTCTTGATATTAGCTGATTAGATTTGTCTTGCTAAAATCACTCTCCTCTGATTGGCCACTGAGGACCCACATGGCTGATAAGATAAGCCACTCATTATTATTTTCTAGAACAAGCTTTGGTAAAAACTGGAAAATAAGTAAGTTTGCAAATGCTGGATTTCTCTTGGGATAACATCATTCAGCCTCCCCTGGGACAGGCTCCTTTGGGCAAGAGCAGGGATTTCCTGACCTCTATTATAGTCTATTGTGCCTGGAGAGCAGAAAACACAGTAAAATGTGTGGGCATGGATCTCCCCATCAACAGGAAAGGTCCCACAAGGGGCGTCAAAGCATAATATTGAGAAGAGGGCAATTCTTTTTAAATATCTAACTCCACTTTGGAGACTCTCCAAGATGTTTTAATCAACACATGTGTCCACTCCTGTGATCTCTCCAGCCAGTATTACCATATTTATCATTTAAGCTACAAGAGATAGCCAACAATTTTGCTGCTGCTTCTATGTCTTTTCACTATTCCCCAGCCCCTTGCTGTCTTCCATCACCCCATTGCCTACTCATGACCTCCAAACAACAACAAAAGAGAACATTTGCCTCAGGATCTTCATATGATTCCAAGACTAAGGAGATTCCCCAAGGGACCTGGACTCTTCACTGGGACTTTCCCACCTAATGTTTTTTTTTTATGTCAGCTCCAATTTCCTACTTGGCCAACAATAGATACCATTTTTTCCCCTAAACCTACCACTTCTCTTTGAAATACCACACACATAATATTCAGACTCTCTTGTGTATACTGTACAGGACTGCTGAACAGAAAGGAGTTCCATTAAGAGTATGGTGTTCTGGCAAGCTGAGATTGGACTTGTAGCAAAAGGGGTAAGGAGAAAAAGGTTATCAATGGAGAAGCTGACAAAGTCGGTAGGGAACTTTGAAACACCTTTCCCAATCTCTATCAAATTAAAAGGCAGACAAATTAAGAGGCAGAAAGAGAGCAAGGAGGGTGAAGATGGTCCATATTTCTTTCTTTTTTTTGAGGTGCAGTCTCACTCTGTTGCCCAGGCTGGAGGGCAGTGGTGCGATCCTGGCTCACTGCAACCTCTGCCTCCCGGGTTCAAGTGATTCTCCTGCCTCAGCCTGCTAGGAACCGGAATTACAAACGCCTGCCACCACGCCCGGCTAATTTTTGTATTTTTAGTAGAGATGGGGTTTCACCATGTTAGCCAGGCTGATCTCAAACTCCCGACCTCAGGTGATCCACATGCCTTGGCCTCTCAAAGTGTTGGGATTACAGATGTGAGCCACCACGCCTGGCTGAAGATCCGTATTTCTGTAATCTTTCAACAATGTTTAGCAGATACTTGCTGTATGTCAGATATTGCATATTGTGCATACTGTGTGCTGGGAGTATAAGCATGGCAAGAAGCATTTACCTATCTATAATGTGGGAGAGGAAACAGACCAGAAAATTGATCACTAGTATCCAGTGTGTCAAGGTGCTTTGGTAGCCCAGAGGGGGAAACCAGAGGAGAGGCAACTAAGTATTCTGGGGGTGGGGAGTGCAGGGGCTTAGGGATAAAGGATGCCCAAAAGAGGGGGTGCTTTAGATGGGTGTTGAAAACAAGTGGACACCACTAAGCAATTGGGGGTACGGAGTTGCAGGGATGCCAGGGTGTAATGAGGAGAGGGGCAAGCCAGGGTAACAATAACAACAACAAAAAAAAACAGCTGCAAAAGCCCAGAGGTATGGCGTATTTGGAAACTGAAAACATCTTGGAATAGCTAGTGGTTATGGGGAGACAAGAGTAAACAGAGTCCAAGCTCTTAACTTACAGGAGCCTATAAATTAACTGTGACTATAACTATTTTCATAATTCATCCATTTCAATTTCTGGAAAAGATGTAACATTCTAAGATTTGTAGTTTTACCCAGATAACACTATTGTGGTATCAGAAAGTCTTATGGATATCACCGTGAGCCTTATGGCTGTAGTCACAAGTCATCTTCAGAGAGTCCTTTGTATTCCCTGCAGTGTTCAACTCTAAGATTAGGCTGCTTCTTCACAGACGCCATTCCTTAAACACTGGTGCCACCCCTTAAACCCAGTCTAGGGTTTTGTCTCAAGTGTTCTTACTTTGTCTGTTCTCCCTGGGCAACTTTAACCATATCGGTGGCTTCAACAAACACTGTAAACCAGCGACTTCCAAATGATACCTCTAGTCCAGATCTTCAGAGTTTTCAGTTATTATTTCCACTTGCCCACCTAAAATACAACACGTTCAAGACTGGACTCTTCCCTGTGCAAATCTGCTTCTCTTCCTCTAGTCCCTATCTTGTGGTGACTCTACTGCTGCTCTAAAGCTGGAGACACCTGGGCTAATCCTAGACTTTGTACTCCCCTTTCCCTGACGTACACATTTAAATACAAAGTCCTGTCAATTCTATGTCTGAATAGCTCTTTTGTCTTTCTCTCTTCCTCTCCATCTTAATTTGCCAACTCGCTAAAGACATTCAGTTCAACTATTTACTGAAGGGTTCCAATTTGCTGTTTATTAAGTAGCTAAGACATAGCCCATTGAGGAACCAGGCTAGGTGATGAAATACCATCATCACTCAACTCCTTGCCTCCATCTTGTCCCCTTTCAATCACATCATGGCTTCTCAAAAAGTTTCAATGGCTGTCGTTGTCTAAGGTCTAGATGTCGTAACACAAAAGCAACTTGAAGGTTGGCTTCTGACTTTCTGTTCAATATCATCTCTCCACCCCCTCTATACCATAGCCATTCTGGAGAGAGTGCTATGTATGTGTGCATGCATGCATGTATGTATGTATGTATGTGTATATGTATGTATATATGTGTGTACTTAGTGAGCATATTATGTTCTGGTATACCTCCATGATATGTTATTTCCTATGTCAGAAATATCCTAGTAGACTCAGAAAACTTTTCTCCCACCTTCAAGTCTTAGCATTTATGTTACCCTCTGTTCTTTACTGCCCTCCACCCCCACAATCCCCAGACCCTACCCACAGGCACCTTCTTCCATGATCCTTTTACACCTTGTAAAAACCTCCTTTGAATAATTTCTATATTATGTTGTAAATGATTTCTTACACGTCATGGCTATTCCCTCGCTGAATGTTATTCCCATATCCATGCGAGTCTCTTCATCTCTGTACAGAGACTGGACCAGAGTGACTGCCCAATGCATTGTTCAAGCTCTTCTACAATAAGATCTTACTGTGTGCCTCAGGGCTTAAGAAGGCACCTTGGTTCCTAGGCAGGGGACTTGTGAATGACCCAAGTGATCCAGGCCCCTGGATGTTCTTTATTTGTAGGAATAGTGGGTCCTAAGCCCCATGGGGTCTCTGGGCACACATACCTCATGCCCCTTCCAAGAACATCAGTGAGGATGGGCTAGTAGAGCACCACCCAGAGGGCAGTGTCTGCCATTGTGTCCTCCCCGGGACAGTCCATCCTCCAAAAGACATGGTCCATTTCTCCAGAGTTCTTCAGCACATGTCCTCCTGCTCTTCCTACTCTCTAGGGAAACACAACCACTCCTGTCTCTCAGAATTTCTCACCTCTGTAGCCTTGCTCATAGCTCTTCACCTGGACTGCCTGGCTTTTTACTCTTCTTCTGAACTCGTGTCCAATCATTCTTCAAGATTAATTTTAAATCATTTTGTTCATGAAGTTTTCTCTGCCCTGCAAATTGGAATGGGCCTCTCTTCCTAAGCGTTTGTTGTTCCTACTTTTTTGCACAAAATAGATGCTCAATCAGTTCAGGTCTTAGATTTGTACTTCTGGGAAGTCTTCCCTGACTTCCTTAGTCTGGATTATGTATCCTTTGTTTACCTTTAGTATTTTGTGTTGCTCATGGATCTGTCAGCCTTGTGGCGACAGGGATTGTATCTTTCTTGTCCACAGTGGTATTCCCAGTATCTCACATAGAACTGACCTCAACAAATGTTTGTTGAACAAATAAACAAATTAGCGAACAGGGATGACTGAATGAGTATAACTCAACTATCATGGGGCCTGCAGAGCAGCAGCTTTTTGAAATATCTGATTGAGTGGCTCTGTGCCTTGATTTCACTCTTCTGAGGGATGTTGGAAAATGGAGATACTAACTTCAAAGCAAAGGGAAGTCCAGTAATTGTCCGGGGATATCAAGGAGTCCTGGCTAACTGAGGGATGAAGCTGGATGTAAGGTGTTGGAGGGAGTTGGTGGGAACGGTGGAGATGAAGCCTTGGTGGGGCAGCATCAGGTCCCTTCACTGATTGGTAAAGGGTGGCCCCTCCTTTCCCGATACACATGCTCATTCCTCAATCTCTTACAATTTAGGCAAAGGGTGGCATGTTGCAATGGGCCGAGGGAGGTCCTGATGCTGTCATCCTAGCATAGATCTCCCAGTCCTTAGAGCATGTCCTACTCTCCACAGATTCAACCACAGCTGCCCCTTGGCTGAGGAGCTTTGGGAAGGGTGGATGGTTTACCTGGGGTAGGCGGGAGGGAGAAAAGTAACACATCTTTAGTTGGAAAGGGAGTCTTTTTAGTACGAGGAAGTATTTTTTTCTTTTTGATTTTAAAGGCTGTTTAAATTTTGTAGTCAGTCTACCCTGTTCATGGTTCTTTAGAGTAAGATTCTTTTTCCTAGTTTAGCTGTAAGCCTCCAAACTTCACATGCACATTTTCACCCCAAATGGGAAAAAGTAGACCATATTCAAAACCGAAAATAAAAATGTATCACAAAACCTCCCCAAGAGCTGTATTATTCAAGTTACCATCATTCAGTTGGATATTATCAAGACAAAAAAATTAAAGTAGAGATTGTGAACATCGCTGCTCCCGTTTTCTCTTGTGCTCGTAAATGAATGTTTTTCAGCCTTCCCCATCCATCTTCATTAACATTGTGAGCGATTTGTATTGGTCCTGCAATGCAGCATCTTTACATTGTGCAAACGTATGTGATGTTCTGGAAATGGGCAATTTAATATGAAAGGCACACCATGTCTCAGATTTTTTTTTTTATTTTCTAAACAGTAATTTCTGCTAGGAATTATTCCATGACTTGTGCATAATTTCATGCAGATGGTTATTTAAATATAAATAGAGAAATCTGTCATTTAATATTGTGCCGGCCTCTCCTTGGGTTGGCATGCCCACATTTTAAACTCGTGCCATAAATAAAAGATAAAAACATCTCTAAGCCCCACAGTAGTCAGAAGATAATTGGGCCTGCTCATTAATTGTCATTTGAGTGACCTCCAATTAACTCTCTTAAATTTTCCAGTTTATTTAAAAAGAAACTTAAATGGGGTCTTTTTTTGTGAAATGTGTTTACAGTGTAATGAAAACCCTCTTTGTTTACCTAATGAAGACTACATTCTCCCAGTAGTAAAAACAAAACTCCTTTTCTTTGGGGACCAACTCACTTTCCTCGTTGGTAAATGCTAACTTTTGACACTAAACTAACATGGGAGTGGTGGGGATATGAAGCCACAGATACAAGCCTGAGCTGACCATTTTATAATTCAGATATATCTTTTGCCAAAAATGCCATATCATTGTTTACCTTGACAGGTATTGTAATAATTGAAATAGACAACATGAGGAGAAAATGTATATTGAATTAACCTTCTATATTTGAACAAGATTTAAGTTAGTGGCAGCAGGTTAAGAGTGCAAAGTTTTGTGAATTCAAGTCCAAAACATTGCTTAAATAAACATCTTACGATATTTATTAACCAAAAAAATATGACTTTGAAAAATGGTGATGAGAATTTATAAAATGAAAAAAGAAAGCATATTACTCCTCTTCAAAGCTCTGCTCTCTGCTTTGTCACATTGTAGACCATTTCCTCATCTATTCAAGTCAAAAGGAATACAGGTTTTTCCAGAACAAATTTATTTCTATGAGTGTGAGTGTGAGCCTAACTTAGAACAAAAGTGATATTTTCCTATAGCTAAAAGATGTCTTGGCAGCAAGAAGTACAAAAGAAAAAAAGGTGAAGACGTGTGTGTTTGTGTGTGTGTGTGTTTAAAGATAAATTGGACCTTCTGATGCCAGTTCTCGTGTTCTGTTCGCTCTCTCAGTTCTACATCTCTGTCTTAGATCTTTTCTCCCTTGGAACGTTTAAACTTCTTAATGGCAGTAGGACATCTCCACATGGAGAGCTGGTTTCCAATTAAAAGCAAGTATGCTAAAACTCAAGAAATTATTTTCTGTCCTTGCCTTCCTTCCCAATTTCATCATTGTCTTGAAATTAAATTTGAAGTTTTAATTTTCCTTTATTGTTCATGTCGACTGTGCTGCCAATTCAATCCCATAGATACTTTCCCTTCATAACATTAACATATTTCAGCAATTCCTATGCCTACAAGTAGCAGCAGACATCATTTTCATACATATATTTTGCCCATTTTGTTCTTTCTCAAAAAATCCTGAAGCAGCTTATTGACTTTAATAGAGGGAAGAGGCCTGGTTCGGGGTTTAAGAGACCTGGGAGTTCCAGTCTCAGTGTGCCATTGATGGTGTAAGTCATTTTACCTTTCTGCATCTCAGTTCCTTCATTTGTAAAATAACAGGGTTAAAGTTAGGAATTATTAACTCCTTTCCACCTCTCACATCCTATGCATGGATTTAATCCAGAGGCCTGGATTAAAACTCCTAACTGGGAGTGCAGGATCTTATGACAATTGCTATCTGGCTAGTCCCATTGACTCTACATATATCCTCTCCGTCTGCCTAGAGGTATACATCCCACTATAATAATCCTGCAGACCTAGATGTAACTTTGTATTCTCAATTCTACTGAATATGTAAAAGGCTAGTGCAGTGTTGTGGTTAAAACAAACTCAAGTCAGATTACCTGGTTTTGAACCCAGCTTCACCACCTACCAGATGCATGACGTTGGGCCAGTTACTTAACATCCATGAATCTCAGTTTCCTCCTCTATAGGAAGAGTATAATAATAATAATAACAATCTATATTTCATACAGTTATTAGGACTAAATGAGATGATCATTGTAAAACCCTTAGAGTGGAACCTCGACCTTGGTTAGAGCTCAATTAAAACTAGCCACTGAAATAAAATAGCCTCTTGTTTTCACATTATAGATTAATCAGTAAAATAGATTAATCAGAATATGTCACACATGACTCATAATGTTATTCTCTTTTAAACATTATTTATAACATCTGCCTTTATAGTTATGTCTGAGAGGGACCCATGCTTTTATCACATTGTTAAAAATGTACACATTCTTATTGTCATCGTGACAATTTTTACTCCTAAGACTGGAACGTCTCTTCTTCCTTAATAGCTGTGTACACATTCAGAGTCAAAAAAGCCAGTGGATTTTGTAACATAGAGTAAACGATATTTGGAAAAATAAATAATAATTTATACAGGGCCTATCTGCAAAAAAACAGTTTTAAAATTCTACTTGTATACATTAAAATAAGTTAATATCTTTAAGTTAATATCTTTAACTATAACTATGGCATTATTATATGTTTAAAAAGGCAAGTCTCTTTGTTCATCCCTAACAGGAGTCATGAGGTTTATTAGGCTAGAGTCATATTTACCACACCCATGTTTTGGAGAATCTTATCTGTATCTTTAAAGTGTATCTAATCATAGAATTCAAAATAATTTAGCTAAGGATGTTAATGACTGTGTGGCACTGAACTTGATGACATGTTATATTTTTTATTATTTATTTATTTTTTTTGAGACTTGAGTTTTGCTCTTGTTACCCAGGTTAGAGTGCACTGGCGTGATCTCAGCTCACTGCAACCTCCACCTCCCGGATTCAAGCAATTCTCCTGTCTCAGCCTCCCCACTAGCTGTGATTACAGGCATGTGCCACCACAACTGGCTAATTTTGTATTTTTAGTGGAGATAGGGTTTTAGCATGTTGATCAGGCTGGTCTCGAACTCCTTACCTCAGGTGCTCTGCCCATCTTGGCCTCTCAAAGTGCTGGGATTACAGGCATGAGCCACCGCACCTGGCCTGACATATTATATTAAATAGCTATTGCCATCATGGAGGTTAAACTTTACAAGGGACATTATGAATATATCAAAGAAAGGTCAAGTAGGTTAATCTGAATAACATGATAATACTATGTATGCAATGTTAAAACTATATGCAATATTCTGTATAAAAAATCGCATTGCTAGTGATACACTGATGAGCTAAAAAACATGGATTCTATCGATTAGCAAACTATATTTTGGTTAATCACAAATGACTTTTATTTTAAAGCTCAAACCTGATATTCAGAAAGATATTCTGTCTCTCTGTTTTTGGTCTTCATAAAACTCTAGAATAGAGACTTTGTTATCACCTCTTCTCTGTGCGTTTCTCTCCACTTTGTTACCTTTCTGAATTCTCTGTTGCATGCTGAGTTCTTATTCCTGGCCACACTCTTTTTTTCCCTGTCTACTCCTGACGTTGTGCTATTCCAGGGTCCAGAGTAACCTAAAAATTGCTTTATAGGAAGCCCTCTATACTTCAATGCCATTGCTTTCAAGTTCCGGAAAAAAAAAACTCTTCAGACCTCACTTTTAGTTTACCCAGCAGAGGATATTCTATGTCTGGCTGACATTACATTCTCTGAATTCAACAATTTGGACTCTAGATTTAAGAATCATTCTCTTATTTTCTAGACTATTAACAGCCATGTTTCTGAAGGCCGGTCCCCTGAAAGGAAGCCCAAGTCTCTGATCTGTGAGGGCATAAGTGTGCTTATGCATGAGAAGAATCTAAGTAGTATGAACTGACCAGGTGCAAAGCCAAAAAACTTATGTGAATAATAAAGAGCCAATGATTTGGGAATAGCAAATCACAAGTTGGATTAAAATATGTTCTTAGAAAATTAGCAAACGTGTTAGCGACTGAAGACCATCTTAAATCATGAGCAACTGTGTATGTAGCTAGTTCCTTGTAGCCACCGATATTTCTGTCCACAAGTAAATGTCAGAGGAAAAATATAGATGTTACAAACTCTAAATATTAAAATGACAAAGAGTGACTCTTTCAAGTATCGTTATGATAATTAAAGTAATTAAAGAATGATATCCAAATTCACATTTTTACATTAATTTTATGTTTATTCTTTCTTTTTTGCCATGTTTCTAATTCTGCACATCAACTTCTATGGAGACATAACCGTTGCAAACTAAAGTGATTTTCTCTACATGAAGACAACACAATTGAGTCGTCTGTGCTACCTAGGTTCACAGTCTGTTTCTAGTCAACAGAAAGACATTTGACCAAAAATTCCAAAAGAGAATCAATAAGAAAATAAAGAGCCAGGCTTGGGTCCTCTAATTCCAAGGAAAAGCTCAACAAATCTTTTCCCTAGTCTCTTAAGGGTTGTAAAATTTGAAATAGCTGCTTCCTATGGAACTGAGTTTGCATTACTCTTGTCAATAGTTAAAATGTGTGTGTTTTTTTTTTTTAAACAGTGTCTCAAAGACAAGCTAAGAGTGTCCTTAAGAACTATGATATGAAACTGAACCAGAATTAAGGCTGGGATTCTGTGATTTATTTGGAGGGGGCGGGAGGACGGTGGCACAGGGTGATGCCATCCACAGGAGAGTGAAAAGAAAAATGAAGATAAGTAATAACTACTGTAATAAAGAATCCCTAAGCACACAAACCAACATAGCAATACCTCCTTTGTTAAACAGAAACATCATCTACCTTGAGAAATTTAAACTGAGATATATGCAGATAAGCACTTTTACTTTTAATGAATATTCTGTTAATTCTTAAAAATACACTTTTGGATAAAAGGTTCTTTTTCTCCCTTCATTCACTATGTGCTTCTCTAAAAGCCTGCATATCTGGAAATGTAAATAGATATCCTTCCAGTTAAATATGAATTAATTAGACAAATCTGCTTTTACCTACACGCTGTGTGTAAAACAGCTTAAATGTACAACGAAGAGGAAGAGAAGAGAAGAGAAGAGATTTAAAAGGGAAGCAATCCAAGACTTCCATTTTCATACTTCAGATAAACATATTTAACACCCACAAATTATACAGGAAGTTTTAGACAGCTTTAAGTGAGCCCCACAGAATTATTTACTAACAGACCCAAAATGTACATTTTACTGCCTTTAACTTCCCAATTATATTTTTAATTACTGTCAAAGTACCTTCTGCAGACTACAATATCATCGTGTGAAAACCACACATTTCCTTTTAGTACCCCCTGCTCAGAAAAGTTCTACATTCATTTAATCCTGAATCAGATTTCATCGGTCTAAAATTTTGAGCGTGTTCAACTACAGAGTGTTTCCCTCTTGGAAAACCTGAGACAATGACCAGAATTCATAGCAAGTTTTCCCATTCAACCAGACATTTCTTGAGGGAATTGCAAAGGCTCTGCGAAGAAACAGTTAACATGTATATATCTCTCTGAAATTGGCAAATATCTTTTATTTCCTCTAATATTCTAGCCAGAGATCCGAGCTCATTTTTTTCCTGTCCATAGGCTCAAAAAAAAAAAAAAAAAAAAAAAAAAAGACTGTATTCACTAATTATACATCCTGAAAAGAATTTGGTTCAGTGTAAGATGATCCTAGTGATATGCTAATCCCTTTTTCTGCTTGGTGCTGCCTGAAGCTTGTGTCTAACATTTTTTTCAACTGTATGACAATAAAAGTTCTGGCAACAAAAGAAATAAATGGGCAGCTAAAGAAGGTGTAGCTAAACACATGGCAGGCCGCCTCTCCCTCTCCTTCTGGCTGCTCTTTTGTAGCCTTCAGTTTGGTATCCTCAAGTCAATAGCCGAAATCCAGCCACCTTAGCAACTTAGTATGACACCCAAGCCCTCTCTCTTTACATTCATGAATAGTCAGCACCCAGCAGACAAAATAGAACTAATCTTTTTTGACAGAATTGTTCAATTTTAGAGGAAAAGCTTTTGAGTCTTCCACACATTTGCAGAATATGAGACAACAATGGCCGCAATCAAATTTTAAAAACAACAGTGACCAACAGGGCTGGAAAAAAGTCTCTTTGAATTAAATAGCACATTCAGTCAGTCCCAGTGGTCATAAACTTGGGGCAAACATTCATTTCAGTACGTGAAAGAAAGAGATAAACAAACGAAGACTATATCCAACAGTCCCATTCTGGGCTTCATGCAGTAATTCCTTCTGCTATGATACATGCATATATTTTTCTTCTATTTTCTTTTCTTTTTTCATAGGCTACTACAAATATCTTTCCTCTTGAAAATAATTTTGTTTGGAGGGGGTGCCCAACAAGTCTCAGTTTAAAATGTTTTTTATTCAGCAGCCTTTTGTAGTCATTTGAAAGCAATTTTACCATATAGAAATCCTCTAATGTATCAGTCACTTGCAAGTCTTACATGTGCTAAAAATGAATCTTCTACCCATTCCATCCCCCTCTATTTAATACAAGGCATCTCTATACCTTTGGAGACAATATGAACAAGAAGAAAAATCTACCCAGTTCATGGCAAAAACAGAAGTTAGCAACATGGTCCATGCAGCTGCAACATTGCATTTAAAATTCAGTTTCCTCATAGGAAGAGGGCTAATCCTGCCCCCGTAATTCCCTACAGCCAAAATGTGCCCCCTCCCCGCGTGACAGTGCAATGCAAAGACACTAGCACGCTTATCTTGCCTAACCAGATGGCCGACTTGGATCAATGCACACACACCACGATCAATGGGAGAGATAAAGAATTAGGAAAACAGTGGTACATGCTCCCAGAAAGCTTGTACACTGCATAATTATTTTATGATTCTACACATGGCTACATGTGATACTGAAGTAGAGAAGGAAAGGATAATTAGAGTGCCAGGAAGAATTTTGTAGTAGACTACACTTTGTCTGTCAGCACTTCCCACTCTAGCAAACTCACTGCCCTTATCTGAAAGTGAATTTAGAAAAACATGAGCGAAAATGTCAGGGAAGGTATTTCCATTTTTGCCAGGTCCTGTCACGTCCCAAAGTTGAGTTCAAAGCCTGAGGAGGCTTGCTGGGATTTGGATATGCCTCTCATCATTAGCCACCCCTAGCTGCCCAGCCAAGGAAACCCACAGATAATAGTTGAATGTGATGCGGACTGTAACCAGGATGAATTTGGTCTCCAAGTGATTCAGGCAAATTCATTCAGTAAAATACAGCAGGATGAGGCAGTCCCTTAATTTCTGTTTCCTGATTGGCTAACCAAAGCAATGTTTTTGAGCAGGTTGGTTACACACTTGAGACTAAGAAAAAAATAGGAAATGACATCCCTGTGACTCAGCCAGGTAATAAGGAAAGTATATGAGGCTCTGAAGCTGGCACATTCCTACTTTATCCTGAATTCAGACCAAGATCATAAACCAGAACAATAAACCACTGTAATTCCCCACTATGGTCATGTATTAATCAGAAAAAAACCAAAATGTTCCTTCAGCCCTTAGCACATGGTGGTACTTATTAAATGATTATATTATTATTGTAAATAATAATAATCCTTTACCCTGTACTATTCCAACATGTTACTCTCTTTTCACCTTGCAACTAAAAATAGTGTTAGATTTTCCTTTGGATTTGAGACTCAGCTTGCATGCTAATTAAAACATTCAATGAACTTTTTACACCATTTTTTTAATGTAAACAGAGACAGGAACTGAAATCTGGAATTAGACACAGCTCTCCACCACTGTCAACTTCAAATATCCTGTGGGTAAGCTAGTCATTCTAAGTAGTCTATTACATTTGAAATAGAGCAAATATTCAATATCGAAATAATTAAAATTACTATAAATTGTTTCCTAAAGATAAATAAAATGTAGTTTAGGTAAAAATTCAAAGAGGAAGATGTTGACAATTGTGAAAAGCCATAGCCACCCTCTTTGTAAGTTATTTTAGTTGGGATAAATATGATGCTCTAAATTCTTATATGACTCCCTTGTTCTCTGTAGAGTTGTCTTGTTATGTTATCCCTGGCCTATAACATTTCTCTCCTCAATGCTGGTACAAAATGGATAGCTATATATAACTAGCACTTAACTTTGCTGCCCATAATCAGATTTGGAGAAAGAGCCTGGGTTAGTAATATGATGCATATTACCATATGTATTTGCAGTTCAAGACCCTTTAAAGGCAGGGCCATCATTTTACCTTTTAGGGCTTATTTTTCTTTTCTCTGAGACTCAAAAAGATAAGTGTAGACAGGCAGTATGACAGACTCATTGAGGCTCTTGCAGTAAAAATTGATTCTGCATGTACCATATTTTATATCGTGTAGTTGAGCTTGCAAGATGGAGGGAAACCTTTGGATGTTAGAGAAAAGCAGAAGTTCATGAGTTGGAACTGGAACATGTTAGTAGAAAGAGCATGCCAGGTTTCTCTGAGGGCAGGACTGAGGTGGACTCAACTTTGGGCTGGAGATAAGTTCAGGTAGTTGAACCTGGGTCCTGCCATTAAACCAGAAAACCTGGTAGAAAATGGTGTGCCCTCAGCTCAGTAGTTCCCCTGAATCTCTGTCAAAGCAAATCCAAATTCTGTCAGAAGTAAACCATCATCAGGTTAGACTCCCAGGTTTTCAGGGGATTAAGATTAATGAAATCTAATCTTACAACCAAAGATCACCAATCTCACAGAAAATAATCCTTTGCAAGTGAGAGTCAGTAAAAACAATAAATAACAGACTTGGATCTTCTAGGATGAAATGTCATATAGAATGCAAAATAAATAGGTACAAAATATTTTTAAAAATTAAAATAGGAATCGCTAAAATGCATTAACAATAAGAAACTATCAAAAATGACAGTAGGTTTGAAAATGAACCAAAATGAACCAAATAGTACTTTTATTTTTCCAAATTGATTGAGGAATAATTTAATACAATACAGTGCACCCATTTTAAGTGTTCAATTCAATGAGTTTTGACAAACGTATATATCTGTGAAACCATCACCACCAGCAGAATGCAGACTATCCCCATCAACCGAAAATGGTACCCTGTGCTTCTTTGCAGTGATTCCTCCCTCCACTCCTGGTCCCAGGCAACCACTGATTTGGCTTATGTCACTATAACACACCTTGCATTTTCTAGAATTTTATATAAATGGAATCATACAATTTGCACATCTTTGGATCTGGTGTCTTTGACTCAGCATATTGATTTTTGAGTTTCACAAATTTTGTTGTGTATATCAATAGTTCCTTTATTTTTATTACTAAGTAATATTCCATGATTTGGGTATATCATATTTTGTTTATCCATTGCCCAATTAGTGGATGTTTGAGTTGTTTCCAGTTTTTTCCTGTTATAAATAAAGATGTAAAGAACATCCTTGTGAAAGTCTTTATATGGATATGTGTTTTCATTACTCTTGGGCAAACACCTAGTAGTAGAATGGCTGGGTCTTACAGTAGGTATATGCTTAACTTTTGAAAAATTGTCAAAATGTCGTCCAAAGTGATCATACTGTTTTACATTCTTACAAGTAGTGTATGAGAGTTCCAGTTGCCCCATGTCCTTTTCAACACTTGATGTTGTCAGTCTTAATTTTAGCCATTCTAATAAGTGTGTTATAGAATCTCATTATGGTTTTAATTTGCATTTCACTATGATGAATGATATGTTTATCGACCATTCATATCTTATTTTGTGAATTGTTCGTTCAAATCTCTTGCCCACTTAAAATATTTTTGTTTTATTGATTTGCAAGAGTTATTTTTGCATCTATAAAATGGGAGAAAGAACATTTTCTTCTGTTCTGTGATTCACTTTTTGTTTATTTAATGGTGTATTTTGAAGAACAAACATTTTAAATTTTGATAAACTCCAATTTAGCAATTCTAGGTTTTATACCTTGTGCCTTTTTATAGCTTATGTAAGAAATATTTGCCTATCCCAAGTTTGCAAAGATTTTTTTCCCCCTACATTTTGTTTTAAAAGTTTTGTAATTTCACCTTTTACATTTAGGTAGGTGATCTATTTTAGGTTAATTTTAGTGTATGAGGTAAGATAAAAGTCTGTGTTTAATTTTTTTCCCATTCAGATAATCAATTATTCCAGCACCATTTGTTGAAGAGATTTTCCATTCCCTATTGGATTTCCTGGCACCTTTATTGAAACATCAATTAATCATAAATAGGCCTATTTCTGACTCCCTATTATGTTTTATTGATCTATATATTTATCCTCTCATCAATTAATTTTTGTGATTATATAGTAAATGGAAATCAAGTAATGATATTTTTCTATTTTTAACTCTTTTAATTTTCAGTTTTTGTGAGTATACAGTGGGTGTATATATTTATAGGGTATATTTTGATACAGGCATGCGATGCAAAATAACCACATCAGGGATAATGAGGTATTCATCCTCTCAAGTGTTTATCCTTTGTGTTACCAACAATTCAATTGTACTCTTTTGGTTATTTTTAAATGTACAATTAGGTTATTATTGACTGTAGTCACCCTGTTGTGCTGTCAAATAGTAGGTCTTATTTATTCTTTCTAACTTATTCATTATTATTCATTCTTTCTAACTTTTCGTGTACCATTAACCGTCACCCCCACCTCCATACTAGCCCCCGACTACCTTCCTAACCTCTGGTAACCATCCTTCTACTCTTTTTGTCCATGAGTTCAATTGTTTTGATTTTTAGATCCCACAGATAAATGAGAACATGTGATGTTTGTCTTTCTGTGACTGGCTTATTTCACTTAACATAATGATCTCCAGTTCCATCCATGTTGCTGCAAATGACTACATCTCATTCTTTTTATGGCTGAATAGTATTCCATTGTGTATATGCACATTTTCTTTATCCATTCATCTATTGATGGACACTTAGTTTGCTTCCAAATCTTTACTATTCTGAACAGTGCTGCAACAAACATGGAGTGCAGATATCTCTTCAATATACTGATCTCCTTTAATTTCCAGTTGCTTGAGACCAGTATATAAATATATAATTGATTTTGTTATATTACCCTTGCATCTTATGATCTTACTAAATTTACTTATTAATTCTAATTATGTTCTAGATTCCTTAGAATTTTCTATATAAATAATCATGTTTTTAGCAAATAAGGAATTTTAATTTTTTCCTATCTAATATTTATGACTTTTATTTATTTATCTTGTCTTATTGCAATGGCTAGAGCCCCCAGTAAAATGTTAAATAGCAGTGGTGAGAACAAACATCTGTACAATGTTCCCAATCCAAGAGGGAAAGCATTCAATTTCTTATCATTAAGTATATTACTGTAGGTTTCCTATGAATGCCTTTTGTTGAATTAAAGAATTTCCCTTTTCCTAATTTGCTGACAGTTATTTAAAATCATAAGTTGATGCTGAATTCTGTCAAAAGCTTTTTATGACTATGGAAATTATTATATGTCTTTTCCCCTTTAATGGTGCTTAAATACTCCCCTTGTATTCCTGGGATAAACTTTCCTTTTTCATGATGTGTTCATTTTAAAAATACATAGTTGAATATGATTTATTTATATTTTTGTAAGAATTTTTGCTGTGTGTTTAGAAGGGATATTGATGTTGTATTTCTCTGTTTTTTGTTTTTTACAATGTCCTTGTCCATGTCAGTAGGGACATGATAGCTGTATAACAGTGTGCTTATTTATTAGCTCTATATATTTATAATAAAACCCACAAGGGCTCAAGTCTGTTATGAAATATAAAAGGTACAGTCTTTTAAAGGAACTGTTTATTAGGAATAAACTGTGAAGAGGATGTGTTACTAAGCCTCTGCTGAAATGTTAATACAGAGGCCTTCCTGACCACCCTATCTAATATAATACTATCTGTTCATCAATCTTAGTTTCTTGCCATATTTTATTTTTCTTCATAGCCCTCATCATTACCCAATGTGCTATATATTCACTTGTTTATTTGCTATGATCTGTCTTCCCCATTAACATGTAAACTTCATGAGAAAAACATCCTTGCTTGCACCCCTCAACCCCCCACTTTTTTTTTTTTTTTTACTTATCTCAACTCTTGGCTGTTGTCTAGGATGGATTCTGGTAGATCTCCTCAAATATCTAGGATGTTGAGAACGACTTCAAGAAAAATAAAGAACTGACCTTCCAATTGAAATGAGATGCCAAAAGACTGTATGCTCTGGAGCCAGATTGCCTAGATTTGAATCCTGGCTCCACCATTTACTTACTACTTGACCTTAGGCATATTACTAAATCACTTTTTGCTTCAGTTTTTCAATCTGTAAAATAGGCTATAGCACCCACCTCAAAAGGTTGTTATAAGAATTAAATGCATTGATACATGTGAAACATTAAGAGCCTGACATCTCTGTTAGAGATCATAATAAATGCTCTCTAAATGCTTACAAAGTAAGTGATATGCATACCTTTCAGGCGGCCATGCATCCTTCCTGGACCCTTGGAATCAACTTGGGCTGCCTTCACATCACATATTCTTCTGGTGCACGCACTGCCAATCTTAGCTGCTTGATGCGTCTCCCAAGCCATGCCTCAGCTCTAGAGTTGTAGTCCTTCCTCTAATGAAGATCAAAGTTTGCATTATCATTTCATTTCTGATAGGATGTTCCTTCTTTTTAAGATTTTTTATTTTATAAAGGTGTAATTTATCTTTTTTAAAAATATATTTTCTTTTTTAATTTTTATGTTAAGCTCAGGGGTGCAAGTGCTGATTTGTTATATAGGTAAATCTGTGTCATGGGGATTTGTTGTACAGATCCTTTCATCACCCCGGTATTAAGCCTAGTACCCATTAATTATTTTTCCTGATCCTCTTCCTCCTCCCACCCTTTCACCCTCCAAAAAGCCCAAGTGTGTGCTATCCATTTAAGCTGTACCTGAATGGGTACAATTAAGGTCTATCCTAGTTCAGATAGTCCACAGCAATGAAATCTAAATGAGGTTCTTTTATGAATAAACTATTGGAAAATATCTAAATAACACCAGGAGGGAATTTATATATAGAATGACTCACAATTAACTTAGATGTACCATGGTCTCATGTCAATATGAACTCTCCTTCCCTAGAGAGTTGATAGTGGACATAGTCTGCCAGGATACTGCCTGTAGTCGTCTAGAGGTTTTACTGGGTCCCTTTGAGAATTGCTTCTTGTGCCGTTATAGTACAAAAGTTTGCTGCCCTAACAGCATGAAATGCCCTCTGTTGCTTCTGCTTTGTCTATACTTCCACGATTTATTTGCCATACACATTCCATACGATGCTAGTGTTCTCTCTCTTAGCTTATCAACTTCATGGCTGCTGAGCAAGAAGCAAATCTTTCTCAGTGGAGGGAACTATTTACTAAGTCCATTTAAAATCGAGCTAATATGAAGAATAGTCCCTCCTCCAGAAAGTGAAAACAAGCCTTACTGTAGTTTTTCCATTTTCCACTTCAGAGTATCCTCTTGGATGAAAGAAAAGAACTAGGATAAAAGATGCTATTCAGCAATAAAATACCACCTACTTCTCCATTAACTTTTTGTTAATGATGATATGTGTTACATTTGTTTTAAAAAAGTCTAGCCAGAATTTATGAAAAAATAAGTAACTCAGCTTTTATTCCCATCACATCTATGGGGCAGACCAGTTAGTTACAACTAGGATTAAAATGTTGCTGTCCTCCATTCCGGACACCTCAGGTGGTCCCTGTCCTAAAGTCATCCTTAAGGATGTGATTCTTAGAAGATCAACTTTTTAAAGTTGAGTCCATCTTAAATTTCTTAATAATAGTAATTTCAATAATCTTTTTTTCCCAGCCCCGGAGACCAAGTCTCACTCTGTCATCCACACCATGCGGTGTGATCTTGGCTCACCGCAACCTCTGTGTCCGGGGTTCAAGTAATTCTCCTGCCTCAGTCTCCTGAGTAGGTGGGATTACAGACACTCGCCACCATGTCCAGCTAAATTTTATATTTTTAATAGAGAAGGAGTATTGCCATATTGGCCAGGCTGGTCTGGAACTCCTGACCTCAGGTGATCTGCACACCTTGGCCTCCCAAAGTGCTGGAATTATATGCGTGAGCCACTGCACCTGCCCTCTTCCAATAATCTTTAGATTTCTAAGCCTGTAGTGGAAGAATCCAAAGAGACTGATTCATGGTCTAGCTAAGGATTGGCCTCAACTCCACAGTGTAGATATTTAAAAACAAAACCAGAAAACCCTGCAAAAGCTCTGAATCTAAGGTGTGGGATGGGCCTTAAGGTCCCAGAGTGATAAAGTATTGCTAATTCTATGAAATCTTATCTTTCATTGAAAAGAATAACCTTATTCCTGATACACTGCTAGATGCACTGAAATGCTATTTTCTGTGAAGATCCATACAAATGTAATCAAATAAGAAAAAAAATTAGACTTATTGTCCAATAATCTTCAGTCTTATTGCCTTGTTTCTGTAAATACTTATACTAGACATATCAATCATTGTCTTTCCTGGCATGGTCCCTGCTCAGAGGCCATAAATTATATTAATACATCCCACAGCCACAGCTGATGATCAGAGTCAGACATCTGACCAATGGGACCCACCCAATTCTTTATCTTGTGAATTTGAACTAAGAGACAAACAGAGCAATTGCTAGAACTGGAAGGCCATTGGACACAGGAGTGGTGCCATGTTTTGCCACATGTGAGATGAGTAGACATTGCGTGATATGGTTTGGCTGTGTCCCCACCCAAACCTTATCTTGAATTGTAGCTCCCATAATTCCCACATGTCATGGGAGGGACCCAGGGGGAGGTAATTGAATCATGGGGGTGGGTCTTTCCCTGTTCTCATGATGGTAAATAAGTCTCCCAAGATCTGATGGTCTTATAAAGCGGAGTTCCCCTGCACAAGCTCTCTTGCCTGCCGCCATGTAAGACATCCCTTTGCTCTTCCTTCGTCTTCTGCCATGATTGTGAGGCTTCCCCAGCCATATGGAACTGTGAGTCCATTAAACCTCTTTTCTTTATAAATTACCCAGTCTCAGATATGTCTTTATTAGCAGCATGAGAACAGACTAATACACTGCGAGTCAGTCAATATGGAGAAGCAGGCAAACAGAGAAGATGCTAGAGAAAAGTAAAGACAAGAGATCTGCAGCCCTAAGACAGAATAGACTTCATCCCTGAGGCTTTCCAGTCACTACAAGACCACATTCAGCTTGATTTTCTATCCTCCGTGTCTGTAAGAACTAGATCTGTAATAAACTGCCTTTTATTTGTACTAGTTGGAGTAGGTTTATGTTACCTGCAAACAATAGAGCTTTGAAAACAGCATACCTTTCAGTGCTTGAGAGCAGGCTCGATGTCTTACTCAGCTCTAGAGACCGACCAGAAGAGCACAGTGACAGATACACAGTGAGGACCTGGCAAATGGGTTGAAATTCATGACTGTGACTATTTTTTTATTTTCAATCTTTCTAAGTGTTTTCTACCATACAATTTCAGTCATCCTTAGAGTAACCCTGTTATGTTTATTTGCTTTAACAACAGAAAAATAAAGTTCCAAAAACCCACCAGTTTTATAAGTAAGAAGAAGGATTGTGCATAGAGTCATTTGGGGGCAACAGGAAGGCCTCATAGCCACACTTCTCTCTTCCTTATCTTGTTGTCTCTGAAATATCATTAGAATTATTCCTGAAGTCACTTTGATCTTCCAAGTCACTTACTGAAATACAAATATCTAGGCCAGTATTTCCCAAAATGTGTTCTGCAGAATTCCAATCTCTCAAGATCTTCCATGAAAAAGTAAGGGAGGGAGACAAATGAGTAGGGGAGCCACAGTATTCTATATTCTTATCTTGAGAGTCCCAGGGCCCTGTAGCATACTAAAGACTCTGAGAAGTCTCACGGTAAAGAAATGGTACTTCTGCTAGTTTCGGGGCAGGTGAAGATGGCACAGTCATTAAGGACACTGGCTTAGAACTGTGACTCTGCCACCCAACAGTTGTGTGACTTAGACAAAGTGAAGATTATAATAGCCCCTCCCTCATAGGGGGTATTGGGACAATTCAATAAGGTGATGAGAATAAAACACTCAGCCCCTGACCAGCTCAAAGAAGCACTTAAAATGTTAGCTGTTTTTATTATTAATGTCGCATTTTCTAAACTTAGACTGTGCCTGTTAAATGCAAATCACCTATTCACACCTCTCAGACCACGTTCTTTGGGGGATATTAGGAGGAAGAAAAGCTATTGAAGAAAGAAAGGGACCAAGAACCACTGAAATGGAAGGGAGTGAAATGAACAAAGGTAACTTTGCTAATTTTATAATTCTGTTTAATTTAGCAATTGTAAATTTAGATATAGCCTTCTTTCTAATGCTAGCACAGTGCTAGGCTTACAGCAGGCATTTAATAAAAAGATCTGCCATTTAATTAAGTTAAAATATAAAGGCAGGGCTGGGCATGGTCGCTCACGCCTGTAATCCCACCACTTTGGGAGGCTGAGGCAGGAAGATCACCTGAGGTCAGGAGTTCAAGACCAGCCTGTCCAACTTGGCAAAATCCAATCTCTATTAAAAATACAAAAATTAGCAGGGCATGGTGGCAGGCGTCTGTAATCCCAGCTACTTAGGAGTCTAAAGCAGAAGAATCGCTTGAACCCGGGAGGCAGAGTTTGCAGTGAGCCAAGACTGTGCCACTGCACTACAGCCTGGGCGACAGAGTGAGACTCTGTCGCAAAAATAAAGTGAAATAAAATAAAGGCAGATCTATTTTAACTCTGCTGTGTGCTGTTTTCTTCCTTCTTCAGAGCAAGAAAAACTTCCTGATCTAGAAAAAGTCCTAGAAAGTACTGGCCATCCGGACATTACAAAGTGGCCTGAGAGTTAGTCCAGGGCCACAGAAACAGTTTCAGTGTTCCAGAGATGGCAGAGTGAAGGTAAAAGCATCTTCCTCACCACTTCCTACTTTCTTCAGGCTCTGAACGTAAGGCCAAACTCCAGCACCAGCACTAAAGTTAAGTAAAACAGCAACAACCCTGCTAGTTAGAAAACAAAGGGTGAACAAGTAGAGACTAGACTGATCCTAGCTTTGCTGCAATTTTAACTGCTTTTGTGTTGAGGCTATATACAGGGGTGTAACTAGTGTTACCTCAGTCTTATATAACAAATTAGCAGCATCTATTCAAAAGAAAAATGATAATTGCTTGGTGGGGAAAACATGTAATAGGCCTTTCATTGTATTGTTTCAGATACACCCAAATGAAGAACATATAATTAAGGGTAAAGAAACCCAGCTCTGGCTGAAGTTTGATAAATATCTCCGACTCTCAAACCAGTCTTCAAGTGTTCACTTCTCTTTAAATGTGTCATTGCTTTTGTGGCCAGCACCTCTCCTTTGCTTTTTGTGAGATAGACAGGCAGACAGTCAGACACACTGATGCATAGAGAGGAAACTTACAATGGCCATTCAAATATGTTAACTCTTAAAAAGCTCCTTATGTGTGCTACATCTCTCATCAAGGACAGGTACAGGAAAGCGAATACACATTAAGGACTTCAGAATGCATGGGAAGAAGGAAGACTAAATAGCTAAAGACAGTACGCGTTGGAGTGGAGAGCATGGATTTTATTTATTTATTTTTTACTTCAAAATCTTTTTTTAAATTTTTCCTTCTTTCTTACACAAAGGTAGCCTATTACATGCTCTTTGTACTTCACCTTTTTCACTTAATAACATCTCTGGAAATCACTCCATATCATTTGATAGAGATTTTCTTCTTTCTTTTACTTTTCTTTTTTTTTTTTTTTTTTTTTTTTTGGTGTCTATATAATTTGTAGTCATGCTATTTTATTTATTTATTTATTTATTTTATTTTATTTTTATACTTTAAGTTCTGGGATACATGTGCAGAACCTGCAGGTTTGTGACATAGGTGTACACGTGCCATGGTGGTTTGCTGCACCCATCAACCCATCATCTACATTAAGTATTCCACCTAACGCTACCCCTCCCCTAGTCCGCCAATCCCCGACAGGCCCCAGTGTGTGATGTCCCCCTCCCTGTGTCCAAGTGTTCTCATTGTTCAACTCCCACCTATGAGTGAGGACATGCAGTGTTTGGTTTTCTGTTCTTGTATTAGTTTGCTGAGAATGGTGGTTTCCAGGAGAACATGAATTTTAGAATCCGAGATACCTGGAATCTCAATTTTGGTCCCACTACATAGTAACAACCTGGACAATTACCTCTGCAGCTTCGGTTTACTAAAGGTCATGATATCTAAGTTTCTAGGTTGTTATAAGGATGAAATTAGATAGTATACGCAGAACGTTTAGGACTGGGCCAGGTATATAGCCATAACAGTGAACATTTAATGAGCACTGTGTTCCCAGAATTGTGCTAAATGCTTTGAATGACTTATTTCATCTAATCCTCAGGATAATCTTTCAGGAGTAGATGCATCAATTATCTCTTATTTACAGGTGAGGAATCGGAGGATTAGAGACATTGGGTAATTGGACTAGGAAAGTGCTTTGAGTCCACATTCAGCTGACCATAGAAAACTCATCCCTGGCTACCGTATATTAATGTAATAGAGTAAGATGGTGATTACTTTATGGAAAACTCACAATGTGGCTGGAGCTTCACAAATTTTACAGTAAATTCATTTAATACTTACACTTAATATTCAATTTCACCTCCCATTCCACAGATGAAGAAATTAAGGCATTAAGAGATCAAATATGACCCTCGTGCAGGGCTGGCCTCATGGACCTTGTGCTTTGAGGGGCCTCATGCTCATTTAATGCTCTGCTATTGCCATCTTGAAATTCTCAAGCATCTTTGGAGAAGGGGACCCATATATATATATATTTAAAAATTGTTTTAATGTTTGCAGGGGACTCTGCAGATTAAGCATCCAGTCCTGCCCTCAAATCTTTTCCTTTTGCACTGCACTTCTGAAGATTCTGGAATTTAACTTGGAGCAAGGGGGCCACTCCTTCCTCTGAGGGCAGCACTAATAGCATCATATCCTTGGTATCCTAGAAACAGAAGCTCACAAATTAATGTTTGCAATTACTGCCTAATGACAGGACAGTCTTAGAAAATGAATGGAATGGTAATAGAGTTAAGAATAGGAAATAAAAAACATGCTTTTACACTGCATTCTTATAAGAACTCTTTAGAGGATAGGAAACTTGCTCTCTCTTTTAAGTGTTAATGGCACTACTAACATAGATTATACTATCAAATAATAAATGCACACCTGCACGCTACCATTCTGCCCAGTAGAACCCTGGAGAAATAATGCCAAACAAATAAGAAAATCAAGGTTTATAGTGGCACTATGGCTAAGATGCTGGCTTAATGTGTATTGTATAGTAAGAACTTAGTGTTGGTTCATTTAACACTAGTAGAAATAGTGCATTTAATCACTATCAAACTTTGGTACAGAACACCACGAACACCTCCAAATAGAAGAAATCGTCAAAGCATTTTCACTTGCCTTCACCTCCTGGTTCTTTGCACTTAGCCCTCTTTTCTCCTGCCACAGGAAGGCTCTCTGCCAATGGCAGGAAGATGGCTGCAGCCTACCGAAGGCTTGCATCCTTGTAGCTTGTAATCCAATTGAAAAAGTAACCATCTCTCTCCTAGATCAAATTATATGGAAAGGCTTGAGTTGACTTTAACTGAGACAAACACTTATGTGTAAGGCCAATCAATGTGAACAAGCGACTAGGGTCACGTGCCAAGCCTGGGTCACACGTACACCTATCATCTATGAAGCAAGAAGTAGGTAGGACACTTTGATTGACAAGGCCAGCAGATACAGTTGCCTTAGTTATTTCTACAGCATTTCGTTGTTTATCTGAGATTCAAATTTAGCCAGGCATTCTGTATTTTATCTGGCAACCCCACCACCAGAATCACATGAGATGGAGGCAGAGCAGTTGCTGATAGAACAAGAAGCTATGGAGTAACAAAAACAATATTTCTTAAAGAGGGAATACAGCTTGGTCCTATTGGTTTCTTATTCAGGCCCAAAAGGCTTGATCTCAGTTCCAGATTCCAGGGCAAAACGCAGTCCTTTCTGGCTAAGTTCTAGCTATAACCCCCTTTTCAGGGTCAAACGATCCCCTTAATGCATTGCATTACCATTTGATGCTCTAAGTTGACGATTTTTGCCATCACTGATTTCTATGTCCAAAAGCTGTTGAAACTCAACTTAAAATTTTAAATTCATTTTTCTAATCAAATGAGCGTTAATGAATCTTACCAGATGACAGTGCTTATGCCATTTATGCCTTGGTATTTATGATGTTTAAAGTTCACTGTAACATTTTGTTTTTAAACAGAACTAAAAGATTTGCTGTTGTTTTCTTTTCTTTTCTTTGTTAACAAACCAGGATATACTTTTAAAAATGTCGAACCAAAAAAAAATTTATTTTGCCAAAGGCCTATACTGTCAAATCCTATTGCAGAAATTAATCTACTTAATTCAAAAATATTTAAGGGAACTTTAGCCAATGGCTCAGATATTGCAAACAATATGGGATAGAATTAAATTATTGAGCAAAAGAAAACCTTGGATGGTCCTCTGAAATATGGTGAAATGTAATTTATTCTTGAAAATCAGGCTCAAGTACTGTGGGTATATTTAAAAATGAAGATAAAAAATGTCCTTTTCTTCCTCTCTGTCTTCTGGCAGTTCTTCTGCCCTCCCTTGGATTCTCATCCTCATGTAAAGCATGATAAAAATGTAGAAAAAAATCTAGAACTGCACAGTCCAATAGAAATATAACGTGAGCCAAATACATAATTTAAATTTTATAATAGTCACATTTTAAAAAGTAAAAAGAAACAAGGTCAGTCACAGTGGCTCACGCCTGTAATCCCAACAGTTTGGGAGGCCAAGGCAGGCAGATCACTTGAGCCCAGGAGTTTGAGACCAGCCTGGACAAAATGGTGAAACCCCATCTCTACAAAACACAGAGAAATTAGCCAAGCATGGTGGCAAGCACCTGTGATCCATCTACTTGTGAATTAGTTCATTTTTACACTGCTATAAAGACATACCTGAGACTTGGTAATGTATAAAGGAAACAGGTTTAATTGACTCACAGTTCCACATGGTTGTGGAGACCTCAGGACACTTACAATCATGGTGGAAAGCGAGAGAGAAGGAAAGGCACCTTCTTCACAAGGTGGCAGGCGAGACAGAGTGAATGAGTGAAAGGGGAGATGCCCCTTATAAAACCTCCAGATCTCGTGAGAACTCACTGTCACAAGAACAGCATGGGGGAACCACCCCCACGATCCAATCACTTCCCACCAGGTCCCTCCCTCGATACATGGAGATTATGGGGATTAAAATTCAAGATGAGATTTGGGTGGGGACACAGAGCAAAACCATATCAACTTGGGAAGCTGAGGTGGGAGGATCGCTTGAGCCCAGAAGGTTGAGGCCCGCAATGACCTGTGATTGCACCTGGATGGATGACAGAGGGAAAAAAAAGAAAAGAAAAGAAAAAGAAAATAAACAGGTGATAGCAATTTTAACAGTACATTTAACGGTACATTTTATTTAACCTAATGTATCCAAAACATTTTTATTTTAACATGTAATCAATATAAAATTTTTTAATATTTTACATTTTTTTATACTTATGACACATCTCAATTTGAACACTCACCCTTGATTGGAAATAATCTACATTTAGATTTCATAAAATTTACAGGGGGAAAAAAGTACATTCAGAAACCCAAGTTGTTCTAAAACTATTCTATAACTTTCCAGTAACTGAATTGAGTATTAGTTTAAAATTTTAAAAGTAAATTAAAATTAAATGGAACTAAAAATCCAGGCCAGGCGCAGGGACTCACATCTGTAATCCCAGCACTTTGGGAGGCCAAGGCAGGAGGATCACTTGAGCCTAGGTGTTTGAGACCAGCCTGGGCAACAAGGGAGACTCCGTATCTACAAAATGAAAAAGAAATAAAAAGAAAACCTAGCTGGGGATGGTGGTATGTGCTTGTGGTCCCAGCTACTGGGGAGGCTGAGGTGGGAGGACCACTTGGAACCAGGAGGACAAGCTTGCAGTGAGCCATGATTACGCCACTGCACTCTGGTCGACAGAGGGAGACCCTGTTTACAAAAAAACAAAACAAAACACCTAAACATTCAGTTCCTTAGTCACAATAGCCACATTTGGCTGCCACATGTTTCTAGTGGCTACCATACTGAATAGCAAAAAACTAGAGTCACTTCACTTTCTCATGGGATTTTGAAAAATTATTCCAACTTTAAGTGAACAACACATGAACAATTTATTCATATGTTTAAAGGATTCTTGCTGTATTAGTTTTCTATTGCTGCTGCAATAAATTACCACAACCTTCATAACTTAAAGCTATACGAATTTATTATTTTGCAGTTCTGGAGGTCAAAAGTCTGATACTGGTCTCATTGGGCTAAAATCAAGGGTTGGCAGGGCTGTGTTCCTTCTGGAGTTTCTGGAAGAGAATTCATTTCCTTCTTTTAGAGGCTGCCTACATCACTTGGATCATGGCCCCTGTCCCTACCTTCTTAATCACCAGTACTGCATCTCTCTGACCAGTCTTCCATTGTCATATCTCCCTCTGACCACATGTTAATGGGTGGTGGTATCTCATTTTGGTTTTAATTTTCATTTCCTTTTCCATGTGATAATTTGCTATCTGTAGTCTTTTTTAGTGAAGTGTCTATTAAACTCCTTTGCTCATGTTTAAATGCTGCTTGTTTTCCTATGATTCAATTTGGAGAATTCTTATATTCCAGCTGTAGGTCCTTTATCAAATGTATAATTTGCAAATGCTTTCTCAAAGTCCTTAGCTTATCTTTTTCTTTCCCTCTTTCTTTTTCTTTCTTTCTTTCTTTCTTTCTTTCTTTCTTTCTTTCTTTTTTTCTTTCTTTCTTTCTTTCTTTCTTTCTTTCTTTCTCTCTCTTTCTCTCTCTTTCTTTCTTTCTTCTTCTTTCTTTCTTTTTCTTCTTTCTTTCTCTCTTTCTTTCTTTCTTCTTGCTTTCTTTCTTTCTTCTTTCTTTCTTTTTTTCTTTTTCTTGTCTTTCTTTTTTTTTTTTTTTTTTTTTTTAAGGTGAAGTCTTGCTGTGTTGCCCAGGCTGGAATGCAGTGGTGTGATCTCTGCTCACTGTAACCTCCACTTCCCGGGTTCAAGTTATTCTCCTGCCTCAGCCTCCCAAGTAGCTGGGATTACAGGGGTGTGTCACCACACCTGGCTAATTTTTGTATTTTTAGTAGAGATGGGGTTTCGCCATGTTGGCCAGGCTGGTCTCGAACTCCTGACCTCAAGTGATCTGCCCACCTCGGCTTCCCAAAGTGCTGGGATTACAGGTGTGAGCCACTGCACCTGGCCCAGTACTTAAGATATTCTTTTAAGAATATCTTTCAAAGAGCAGAAGTTTTCAAGTTTGAAGTCAAATTTATCATAATATTCTTTTTTGGATTGTGCTTTCGATGTCACATCTAAGAAATCGTTGCCTAGCTAATGTCACAAAAATTTTCTCCTTTGTTTCCTTCTAAAGATTTTGTAGTTTCACCGATTTGGAAAAAACTGCTTTAAAGTTCATATGGAACCAAAAAAGAGCCCGTATTGCCAAGACAATCCTAAGTCAAAAGGACAAAGCCAGAGGCGTCACGCTACCTGACTTCAAACTATACTACAAGGCTACAGTAACCAAAACAGCATGGTACTGGTACCAAAACAGAGATATAGACCAATGGAACAGAACGGAGCCTTCAGAAATAATGCCACACATCTACAACCATCTGATCTTTGACAAACCTGACAAAAACAAGAAATGGGGAAAGGATTCCCTATTTAATAAATGGTGCTGGGAAAATTGGCTAGCCATAAGTAGAAAGCTGAAACTGGATCCTTTCCTTACTCCTTATACGAAGATTAATTCAAGATGGATTAGAGACTTAAATGTTAGACCTAATACCATAAAAACCCTAGAAGAAAATCTAGGTAGTACCATTCAGGACATAGGCATGGGCAAGGACTTCATGTCTAAAACACCAAAAGCAATGGCAGCAAAAGCAAAAATTGACAAATGGGATCTCATTAAACTAAAGAGCTTCTGCACAGCAAAAGAAACTACCATCAGAGTGAACAGGCAACCTACAGAATGGGAGAAAATTTTTGCAATCTACTCATCTGACAAAGGGCTAATTTCCAGAATCTACAAAGAACTCAAACAAGTATACAAGAAAAAAACAAACAACCCCATCCAAAAGTGGGGAAAGGATATGAACAGACATTTCTCAAAAGAAGACATTCATACAGCCAACAGACACATGAAAAAATGCTCATCATCACTGGCCATCAGAGAAATGCAAATCAAAACCACAATGAGATACCATCTCACACCAGTTAGAATGGCAATCATTAAAAAATCAGGAAACAATAGGTGTTGGAGAGGATGTGGAGAAATAGGAACACTTTTACACTGTTGGTGGGATTGTAAACTAGTTCAACCATTATGGAAAACAGTATGGCGATTCCTCAAGGATCTAGAACTAGATGTACCATATGACCCAGCCATCCCACTACTGGGTATATACCCAAAGGATTATAAATTATGCTACTACAAAGACACATGCACACGTATGTTTATTGCGGCACTATTCACAATAGCAAAGACTTGGAATCAACCCAAATGTCCATCAGTGACAGACTGGATTAAGAAAATGTGGCACATATACACCATGGAATACTATGCAGCCATAAAAAAGGATGAGTTTGCGTCCTTTGTAGGGACATGGATGCAGCTGGAAACCATCATTCTTAGCAAACTATCACAAGAAGAGAAAACCAAACACCGCATGTTCTCACTCATAGGTGGGAACTGAACAATGAGCTCACTTGGACTCGGGAAGGGGAACATCACACACTAGGGCCTATCATGGGGTGGGGGAGGGGGGAGGGATTGCATTGGGGAGTTATACCTGATATAAATGATGAATTGATGGGTGCTGACGAGTTGATGGGTGCAGCACACCAACATGGCACATGTATACATATGTAACAAACCTGCACGTTATGCACATGTACCCTAGAACTTAAAGTATAATAATAAAAAAAAAAAAAAAAGATTTTGTAGTTTTACATTTAGGTCTATGAACCATCTTGAGTTATGTTTTATATAATACATGGTACAAGGTATGGGTCTTTTTTGTGTGTGTATGTGGATATCCAATTGTTACACCATGTTTAAAAGACTATCCTTTCTTCACAGTTGCATTTGCACCTTTCAAATCAATTGGTTTCATTTCAAAACTCTCTATTCTGTTTCATTCTTATGTTGATATTACACTATCTTGATTACCATAACCTTAAAATTAGAGTCTTGAAATAAGGTAAGTCCTCCAACTTTGTTCCTTTTCAAAGTTCTTTGGATTATTTCAGATCTGAGGAATTTTAGAATTAGCATGTCAGTTTCTGAAACAAAAAACACTTGGGGGCGGGGATTTTGATTAAAAGTGAGTTGAGTCTACAGATCAGTTTGAGACAAATTTACATTTTAACAATTTTGTGTCTCTGAGCTGTGGACATGATGTCTATTTATTTAGGTCTTCTTTAATATCTCTCTGTAATATTTTAAAGATTTCAGTGTATGGGTCTTCCCTGGCTTTTGTCAGATCTATCATTATGTATTTACTTTTTGATGCTTTAAAATATTCTATTCTTATATCTTCCAAACTTGCTAAACTCACTTATTAATTCTAGTAACTTTTTGTGGATTTCATCACATGCTCAACATAGATGATTTATGAATAAACAGGGATTTACAGTTTCTTTTCTAATCTCACTGCCTTTTTTTTTTTTTTTTCTCTTGCTCTATTGCACTGGTTAGAACCTCTAATACAATATTGAATAGAGGTAATAAGAGCAGGCATCTCTGTTAATCCCTGATCTTATGTGAAAAGCATTCATCCTTTCACTAAGTGTGATGTTAGCTATAGATTTTTTCATAGACACTTTTTATTAGGTTGAGGAAGCTTCCTTCTATTTCTAGTTTGGTAAGAGTTTTATGATTTTTTTTTTCTTTTTTGAAATCAGCAATGGGTGTTAGATTTTTGTCAAATGCATTTTCTGTATCATCTGAGATGATCATATGGTTTTTCTTGTTTAGCTTGTTAGTGTGATAAAATATTGATTGATCTGTGAATGTGAAAGCAACCTTGCATTTGTAGAATGAACTCCATTCGGTCATGATATGTTGTCCTTTTTATATACTGTTTGATTTGCTAACCTTTTGTGAAAAATTTTGCATCTATGTTCATAAGAATATTGATCTGCAGTTTCTTTTCTTATAATATCTTTGGTTTTGGTATCAGGGTAATGCTGGCCTCATAAAATGAGTTGGGAAGTACTTTCCTTCAGTTTTTTCAGAAACAATTTATATAGAGTCAGTATTTTTTTCTCTCTCTCTTAATTGTTGATCAAATTCACCAGTCAAACCATCTGGGCCTGGAGGTTTTTCTGTGAAAAAAAAAAGATGTAACTGTAAATTCAATTTTTTTTTCATAGAAGTAGAGTAGTTCGTATCTTTCAAGGGATTTGTTCATTTTAGAATTTTTTGGCATGAAGTCTTTATAGTAATCCTCTAATGTCTTTCTAATACCAGCAAAATCTCTAGAGATGTCACTTTTCTCATTCCTGATATCAGTAATTTGTGTCTTCTCCCCTCACCTTCCCACAATCAGTTTGGCTAGGGGCTTATTGATTTTATTGATTTTCTCGAAGAACTAACTTTTACTTTAATTGATTTTCCCTATTGTTTTTCTGTTTTCTGTTTCACTGATTTCCTTTCTCATTTTATGATTCCCTTTCTTATGCTTACATTGGGTTTAACTTTCCCCTTTTTTAAAACTTCTAAAGGTGGAAGAAAAGTCACTGATTTGATACTTGCAGTGCTATAAATTTCTAAGTACTCTCTCAGCTGCATATTACCAAAGTTGATATATGGTATTCTCATTTGCATTCACTTCAAAACATTTTGTAAATTCCCATTTGATTTTTTTTTTTATTTTCAAGTAGACATTGTTTTTACTTAAAATTTTAGCAGAGAAAATATATTTGTTCATGTCTTCTACATCAGAGTCAATTTTAAGAGAACAAACATATATTTTTTCTTATGTATACTAGTCTTTACCCTTTTTTTTTTAATTAATTAATTTTTTTTTATTATACTTTAAGTTCTAGGGTACATGTGCATAACGTGCAGGTTTGTTACATATGTATACATGTGCCATGTTGGTGTGCTGCACCCATCAACTCGTCAGCACCCATCAATTCATCATTTATATCAGGTATAACTCCCCAATGCAATCCCTCCCCCCTCCCCCACCCCATGATAGGCCCTAGTGTGTGATGTTCCCCTTCCCGAGTCCAAGTGAGCTCATTGTTCAGTTCCCACCTATGAGTGAGAACATGCGGTGTTTGGTTTTCTCTTCTTGTGATAGTTTGCTAAGAATGATGGTTTCCAGCTGCATCCATGTCCCTACAAAGGACGCAAACTCATCCTTTTTTATGGCTGCATAGTATTCCATGGTGTATATGTGCCACATTTTCTTAATCCAGTCTGTCACTGATGGACATTTGGGTTGATTCCAAGTCTTTGCTATTGTGAATAGTGCCGCAATAAACATACGTGTGCATGTGTCTTTGTAGTAGCATAATTTATAATCCTTTGGGTATATACCCAGTAGTGGGATGGCTGGGTCATATGGTACATCTAGTTCTAGATCCTTGAGGAATCGCCATACTGTTTTCCATAATGGTTGAACTAGTTTACAATCCCACCAACAGTGTAAAAGTGTTCCTATTTCTCCACATCCTCTCCAACACCTATTGTTTCCTGATTTTTTAATGATTGCCATTCTAACTGGTGTGAGATGGTATCTCATTGTGGTTTTGATTTGCATTTCTCTGATGGCCAGTGATGATGAGCATTTTTTCATGTGTCTGTTGGCTGTATGAATGTCTTCTTTTGAGAAATGTCTGTTCATATCCTTTCCCCACTTTTGGATGGGGTTGTTTGTTTTTTTCTTGTATACTTGTTTGAGTTCTTTGTAGATTCTGGAAATTAGCCCTTTGTCAGATGAGTAGATTGCAAAAATTTTCTCCCATTCTGTAGGTTGCCTGTTCACTCTGATGGTAGTTTCTTTTGCTGTGCAGAAGCTCTTTAGTTTAATGAGATCCCATTTGTCAATTTTTGCTTTTGCTGCCATTGCTTTTGGTGTTTTAGACATGAAGTCCTTGCCCATGCCTATGTCCTGAATGGTACTACCTAGATTTTCTTCTAGGGTTTTGATGGTATTAGGTCTAACATTTAAGTCTCTAATCCATCTTGAATTAATCTTCGTATAAGGAGTAAGGAAAGGATCCAGTTTCAGCTTTCTACTTATGGCTAGCCAATTTTCCCAGCACCATTTATTAAATAGGGAATCCTTTCCCCATTTCTTGTTTTTCTCAGGTTTGTCAAAGATCAGATGGTTGTAGATGTGTGGCATTATTTCTGAAGGCTCCGTTCTGTTCCATTGGTCTATATCTCTGTTTTGGTACCAGTACCATGCTGTTTTGGTTACTGTAGCCTTGTAGTATAGTTTGAAGTCAGGTAGCGTGACGCCTCCGGCTTTGTCCTTTTGACTTAGGATTGTCTTGGCAATACGGGCTCTTTTTTGGTTCCATATGAACTTTAAAGCAGTTTTTTCCAATTCGGTGAAGAAACTCATTGGTAGCTTGATGGGGATGGCATTGAATCTATAAATAACCTTGGGCAGTATAGCCATTTTCACAATATTGATTCTGCCTATCCATGAGCATGGTATGTTCTTCCATTTGTTTGTGTCCTCTTTGATTTCACTGAGCAGTGGTTTGTAGTTCTCCTTGAAGAGGTCCTTTACATCCCTTGTAAGTTGGATTCCTAGGTATTTTATTCTCTTTGAAGCAATTGTGAATGGAAGTTCATTCCTGATTTGGCTCTCTGCTTGTCTGTTACTGGTGTATAAGAATGCTTGTGATTTTTGCACATTAATTTTGTATCCTGAGACTTTGCTGAAGTTGCTTATCAGCTTAAGAAGATTTTGGGCTGAGACGATGGGGTTTTCTAAATATACAATCATGTCATCTGCAAACAGGGACAATTTGACTTCTTCTTTTCCTAACTGAATACCCTTGATTTCTTTCTCTTGCCTGATTGCCCTAGCCAGAACTTCCAACACTATGTTGAATAGGAGTGGTGAGAGAGGGCATCCCTGTCTTGTGCCAGTTTTCAAAGGGAATTTTTCCAGTTTTTGCCCATTCAGTATGATATTAGCTGTGGGTTTGTCATAAATAGCTCTTATTATTTTGAGGTACGTTCCATCAATACCGAATTTGTTGAGCGTTTTTAGCATGAAGGGCTGTTGAATTTTGTCAAAAGCCTTTTCTGCATCTATTGAGATAATCATGTGGTTCTTGTCTTTGGTTCTGTTTATATGCTGGATTACGTTGATTGATTTGCGAATGTTGAACCAGCCTTGCATCCCAGGGATGAAGCCCACTTGATCATGGTGGATAAGCTTTTTGATATGCTGCTGAATCCGGTTTGCAAGTATTTTATTGAGGATTTTTGCATCGATGTTCATCAGGGAGATTGGTCGAAAATTCTCTTTTTTTGTTGTGTCTCTGCCAGGCTTTGGTATCAGGATGATGTTGGCCTCATAAAATGAGTTAGGGAGGATTCCCTCTTTTTCTATTGATTGGAATAGTTTCAGAAGGAATGGTACCAGCTCCTCCTTGTACCTCTGGTAGAATTCAGCTGTGAATCCATCTGGTCCTGGGCTTTTTTTGGTGGGTAGGCTATTAATTGTTGCCTCAATTTCAGAGGCTGCTATTGGTCTATTCAGGGATTCAACTTCTTCCTGGTTTAGTCTTGGAAGAGTGTACATGTCCAGGAAATTATCTATTTCTTCTAGATTTTCTAGTTGATTTGCGTAGAGGTGTTTATAGTATTCTCTGATGGTAGTTTGTATTTCTGTGGGGTTGGTGGTGATATCCCCTTTATCATTTTTTATTGCGTCTATTTGATTCCTCTCTCTTTTCTTCTTTATTAGCCTTGCTAGCGGTCTGTCAATTTTGTTGATCTTTTCAAAAAACCAACTCCTGGATTCATTGATTTTTTGGAGGGTTTTTTGTGTCTCTATCTCCTTCAGTTCTGCTCTGATCTTAGTTATTTCTTGCCTTCTGCTAGCTTTTGAATGTGTTTGCTCTTGCCTCTCTAGTTCTTTTAATTGTGATGTTAGAGTGTCAATTTTAGATCTTTCCTGCTTTCTCTTGTGGGCACTTAGTGCTATAAATTTCCCTCTACACACTGCTTTAAATGTGTCCCAGAGATTCTGGTATGTTGTATCTTTGTTCTCATTGGATTCAAAGAACATCTTTATTTCTGCTTTCATTTCGTTATGTACCCAGTAGTCATTCAGGAGCAGGTTGTTCAGTTTCCATGTAGTTGAGCGGTTTTGATTGAGTTTCTTAGTCCTGAGTTCTAGTTTGATTGCACTGTGGTCAGAGAGACAGTTTGTTATAATTTCTGTTCTTTTACATTTGCTGAGGAGTGCTTTACTTCCAATTATGTGGTCAATTTTGGAATAAGTGTGATGTGGTGCTGAGAAGAATGTATATTCTGTTGACTTGGGGTGGAGAGTTCTATAGATGTCTATTAGGTCCGCTTGGTGCAGAGATGAGTTCAATTCCTGGATATCCTTGTTAACTTTCTGTCTCGTTGATCTGTCTAATGTTGACAGTGGAGTGTTGAAGTCTCCCATTATTATTGTATGGGAGTCTAAGTCTCTTTGTAAGTCTCTAAGGACTTGCTTTATGAATCTGGGTGCTCCTGTATTAGGTGCATATATATTTAGGATAGTTAGCTCTTCCTGTTGGATTGATCCCTTTACCATTATGTAATGGCCTTCTTTGTCTCTTTTGATCTTTGATGGTTTAAAGTCTGTTTTATCAGAGACTAGGATTGCAACCCCTGCTTTTTTTTGTTCTCCATTTGCTTGGTAGATCTTCCTCCATCCTTTTATTTTGAGCCTATGTATGTCTCTGCATGTGAGATGGGTCTCCTGAAGACAGCAGACTGATGGGTCTTGACTCTTTATCCAGTTTGCCAGTCTGTGTCTTTTAATTGGAGCATTTAGTCCATTTACATTTAAGGTTAATATTGTTATGTGTGATCTTGATCCTGCCATTATGATATTAACTGGTTATTTTGCTCATTAGTTGATGCAGTTTCTTCCTAGGCTCGATGGTCTTTACATTTTGGCATGTTTTTGCAATGGCTGGTACCGGTTGTTCCTTTCCATGTTTAGGGCTTCCTTCAGGGTCTCTTGTAAGGCAGGCCTGGTGGTGACAAAATCTCTAAGCATTTGCTTATCTGTAAAGAATTTTATTTCTCCTTCACTTATGAAACTTAGTTTGGCTGGATATGAAATTCTGGGTTTAAAATTCTTTTCTTTAAGAACGTTGAATATTGGCCCCCACTCTCTTCTGGCTTGTAGAGTTTCTGCCGAGAGATCTGCTGTGAGTCTGATGGGCTTCCCTTTGTGGGTAACCCGACCTTTCTCTCTGGCTGCCCTTAAGATTTTTTCCTTCATTTCAACTTTGGTGAATCTGGCAATTATGTGTCTTGGAGTTGCTCTTCTGGAGGAGTATCCTTGTGGCGTTCTCTGTATTTCCTGAATTTGAATGTTGGCCTGCCCTGCTAGGTTGGGGAAGTTCTCCTGGATGATATCCTGTAGAGTGTTTTCCAATTTGGTTCCATTTTCCCCCTCACTTTCAGGCACCCCAATCAGACGTAGATTTGGTCTTTTGACATAATCCCATACTTCTTGCAGGCTTTGTTCATTTCTTTTTCTTCTTTTTTCTTTTGGTTTCTCTTCTCTCTTCATTTCATTCATTTGATCCTCAATCGCTGATACTCTTTCTTCCAGTTGATCGAGTCGGTTACTGAAGCTTGTGCATTTGTCACGTATTTCTCGTGACATGGTTTTCATCTCTGTCATTTCGTTTAAGACCTTCTCTGCATTAATTAGTCTAGCTGTCAATTCTTCCACTTTTTTTTCAAGATTTTTAGTTTCTTTGCGCTGGGTACGTAATTCCTCCTTTAGCTCTGAGAGGTTTGATGGACTGAAGCCTTCTTCTCTCATCTCATCAAAATCATTCTCTGACCAGCTTTGATCCGTTGCTGGCGATGGGCTGTGCTCCTTTGCAGGAGGAGATGCGCTCTTATTTTTTGAATTTCCAGCTTTTCTGCCCTGCTTTTTCCCCATCTTTGTGGTTTTATCTGTCACTGGTCTTTGATGATGGTGACGTACTGATGGGGTTTTGATATAGGTGTCCTTCCTGTTTGATAGTTTTCCTTCTGACTGTCAGGACCCTCAGCTATAGGTCTGTTGGAGATTGCTTGAGGTCCACTCCAGACCCTGTTTGTCTGGGTATCAGCAGCAGAGGTTGCAGAAGATAGAATATTGCTGAACAGCGAGTGCACCTGTCCGATTCTTGCTTTGGAAGCTTCCTCTCAGGGGTGTACTCCACCCTGTGAGGTGTGGGGTGTCAGACTGCCCCTAGTGGGGGATGTCTCCCAGTTAGGCTACTCGGGTCAGTGACCCACTTGAGCAGGCAGACTGCCCCTTCTCAGATCTCAACCTCCGTGTTGGGAGATCCACTGCTCTCTTCAAAGCTGTCAGACAGAGTCGGTCGCGTTTCACAGGCTTCTGCTCCTTTAGCTGAGCCCTGTCCCCAGAGGCGCAGTCTACAGAGACAGGCAGGTTTCCTTGAGCTGCTGTGAGCTCCACCCAGTTCGAGCTTCCCAGCGGCTTTATTTACCTACTTAAGCCTCAGCGATGGCGGGCGCCCCTCCCCCAGCCTCGCTGCTGCCTTGCGGTTAGATTGCCGCAGACTGCTGTGTTAGCAAGGAGAGAGGCTCCGTGGGCGTGGGACCCTCCCGGCCAGGTGTGGGATATAATCTCCGGTGTGCCGGTGTTACAGCGCAGTATTGGGGTGGGAGTTACCCGATTTTCCAGGTGTTGTGTGTCTCAGTTCCCCTGGCTAGGAAAAGGGACTCCCTTCCCCCTCGCGCTTCCCAGGTGAGGCGATGCCTCGCCCTGCTTCAGCTCTCGCTGGTCGGGCTGCAGCAGCTGACCAGCACCGATTGTCCGGCACTCCCGAGTGAGATGACCCCAGTACCTCAGTTGAAAATGCAGAAATCAGCGGTCTTCTGTGTCGCTCGCGCTGGGAGATGGAGACTGAAGCTGTTCCTATTCGGCCATCTTGCTCCGCCCCCCCTTTTTTTTTAATTTAGAGACAGAGTCTTGCTTTGTTGCTCAGGCTGGAGAGCAGTGGCTAGTAGAACACAGTATGCTCCAGCCTCAAACTCCTGGGCTCAAGGGATCCCCACTGCAACAGCCTCCCAAGTAGCTGGGACCACAGGCGCATGTCAGTACGCTCGGCTCTTCATTTGATTTCCAGACCCATGGTTAATTTAGATGCCTATTATATTATTTTTCAATATTCACCAATTTTCCAGTTATCTTTCTGTTATTGGTATTTAGTTCAATTGGATCATAATCAGAGAACATATTTCAACCTCCTGAGCTCAGTGATCCTTCTACCTCAGCCTCCCCAGGAGCTGGGACGTTAGGCATGTGCCACCATACTTGGCTAATTTATGGTTATTATTATTATTTTGTAAGTCCTCTATCTTTATTTTTCTTCAAAGTTCTTTGGACTATGTTGTCGAGGATGGTCTCGAACTCCTGGCCTCAAATGATCCTCCCACCTTGGCCTCCCAAAGTGTTGGCATTACAGGCATGAGCCACTGTGCTCAGCTCCTCCTTTCAAAATTATTCAAGTTGCCCCATAGCTCATTGATATGCCAATTCTTTCTTTTATTTTTTAACCAGTCTTTTCCCCTCTGTTTCATTTTGGATTGTTTATATTGCTACGACTTCACCTTCAGTTATCTTTCCTTTCTCAATGTCCAATCTTTCATTAATCTCCCTACCTCCAATATATTTTTCACCTCAGACATTGCAGTTTTCATCTCCAGAAGTTTGATTTGAATCTTTTTAATATCCTCTTCTTTTTAATATCCACTGTGTCATTCCTTAACATGTCAATCTTTCTTATAGTTTGATGAACACACGGAATAGAGTTATAATAACTGTTTTAATGTCCTTGTCTGTTAATTCCATCATTAGTATCATTTCTGGGTCAGTTTCTATTAATTAATTTTTCTTCTCATCCATAAGTTATTAATATATTTTCCTGCTTCTTTACATGACTGGTAATTTTTTATCAGATGCCTGACATTCTGAATTTTAACCTGTTAGATGCTGGATATCTTTGACTTTTATAAATGTTTTTGAGCTTTGATCTGGGATGGAATGAAGTTATTTGGAAATAGTTCGATTCTTTTAGGTCTTGTTCTTAAGCTTTGTTAGGTGGGACCAGGGGAGGATTGAGTGTAGGGCAAATTTTTCCTTACTACCTTTCAGAATACTGTACCAATGTTCCATGAATTATGAGGTTTTTTTCACTGTGGCTGGTGGGAATAGGATATATTCCAGGCCCTGTGTGAGTTCTGAGGATTGTTCCCTAAAATTCCTTTGAGTGCTTCTTCCCTCAGCCTCCAGCAGTTTCCTCACATTCATGTGCTTATCCTTTCTCAGCTGGATCCTTAAGGAGACCATCTGCAGATTTTCTAACTTCCTTCTCTCTGAAGCCTTCTCCTCTCCAGTGCTCAGCCCTGTGAATTCTAGCCACGTTAGCCTCCCCAGACTTTTAGCTCCTTCTCCCCAACTTAAGGAAACTGTGGGGCTCTGCCTGGGTCCCTCATCCAAAACTACAATCCAAATATCTCTCCAAACAGTAAGCTGACACCATCATATGGATCACTTTGTGTGTGTGTATGTGTGTGTGTATGTGTGTGTGTGTGTGTGTGTGGCAGAGGGTATCACTCTGTTGCCCACGCTGGAGTTCAGTGATGCAATCACGGCTCACTGCAGCCTCAACCTTCTATGCTCAGGTGGTCTTCCCACTTTAGCCTCTCAAGTAGCAGGGAACATAGGTGCACACCTGGTTAATTTTTAATTGTTTTTTGCAGGGATGGGATCTTGCCATGTTGCCCAGGCTGGTCTTGAATTCCTGGGCTCAAGTGATCCTCTCACTTCAGCCTCCTAAAATCTTGGGATTTCAGGTGTGACCACTGCACCTGGCCAAGATCGTTTATTTTGTTTCCTGTCTCTCAGAGGTCACTGTCTTTTGTTACCCGCTGCCTGATATTTTGTTTTGTTTTCCTTTCTATTATCATCCCTTATCTGCAGAAAGGGACAAGTGTTTCTATATCCAATTAGTTTGTATACTTTGTCTGGGTGGTTTTTCTGTTTTCTTTTGTTTTCAGTTATTTCATGTGGAAGATTAAGTCCTATCCCCATTACTCCATCTTGGTCACATGTGAAAGTCTTAAAATACATATGACTGCACTGCATTTTTTCTATTAGGGATTATATTGATCTTTCACTTTTAAAATTATGTTTATAAGTACATTTTATTATCTATGAGTTTTATTTCAGGATATGTATCAGTCAGGGTCCACTCAGGAGACAAAACCATATCAGTTATTTGAACAGAAAGAATTTGATATAAAGAATGGTAAGCTATACACAATTATCAACTCAGTAACTAAACAGCTAAAAAGGAAGACATACACCCTCTCACAGACACAGCAACTATAGGCAGCAGCTACCACTACTAGGACTGGGAAAACAAAGAGAAGAGCTTGGAATTAATAAAACTTAGGAACACAGAAGTGGGGCCCTATGGAGATGAAACTCAGCCTCTGAGAAAGAAGCACTACCTGCCTAGGGCTGTGTTGGCATTGGGAGGAGGAGCCTTGCGGGGTTGAGGCCTGAACTTCTGAAGAAATGATGCTGGTTGGCTGGTGCATGCATCTTTGAGCAGGAGTGGGACAAAGGGTTGGGAAAAACAGCAAGTAGGATCCAACCACTGATTTGGGAAGGAACTATCATTTCCAAGGTGAAGAAGCAAGCCTGGGTGATGCACACAAGCAGACAGGAAGTCCACAGGAAATAGGAAGGAGAACATCCTTCTTCCTGTCCTAACCTCATCGTTTTTCTTTAGTGCCCTTTACTGGCAGACTCTAACATGAAGCCAGCAAATAGTGCGGAAATGTGTTTTTCAGAGTACCAGATCCAGTACCACAAAGCAAAGTACAGAAGGGTGGATTTGGAGTTGAGAAAAAAGTAGTAACTGGCACCATATATGTAGTAGATTTGAACTGTGTCAGTTTAGCTAAGCTAGAACTAATTTCCCCAACTTCTCTTCTCTGCAACGTTCCAGATTAGTATCAGCTAAAAAAAAAAAAAGACTTTTGTGAGCAATTTGAAGGATGGAAGTAAAAAAAAAAAAAGGCTTTATTTTTCTTATCCTCTGAAGATCGAAGCAGAGAAAGGAGTGCTTTCGCATCTTACATATGTGGTCCTTATCTGCTGGCTTGCCAGGTTGGTGAGCCCACAGCAACTCCAGCTCCTGCAATACCCTCTTTCAGCTTCCCTGATACCTGGGCCAGGTCATGTTTAGCTTCATGGTAAAGTGCACCAGTTTCTGCAGGATGCCTGCAGAGTTGAATTGGAAGCTTGGAGGTCATGAAAGTCAAACACAGGGTCTAGTCCATCCTCATGTTTCCAGCTCGCCCCATAGATTCTAGTTTATTACTACTTCCCTTATTTCATATCCATCTTCGCTTCCCAACTACTTGCCCTGTGGACTTGAGGTTTTAGCACTGAAGACACAACAGCCTCATATAGACTCTCAGTAGATACCACAGTTCATAAGGTCAATAAAGTCCTAATTTTCCACATGTGTTGTGTGTGTTTGTTTATGTGTATGTGTGTGTGTGTGAGAGAGAGAGAAAAAAAGAGAGAGAGAGAGACTAAGAGACAGTGAGAGAAAGAGAGAATATATGTATCCCAGTGGTTCTGCTTTTCTTCTGGTCAAACTCTTACAGACACAGTATAGAAAAGGGAGCGTTACAAAATATTTGTTGTTTAAAAGGGTACCATTGGCTTTCAGGATTAAGTCCCACTGTTTTAGGGCACTCTTTGGCTATACCATAGGGTCCTAATAGAGCTGTCAATCATAATGATTCTCATTATGTCCAATTCTTCAGCCACAGTGATTGTTCATGGGGCTAACAAACTAGCTGTGCCAACCTTGCATGAAATTGCCTCTATGGACATTAACAAAGAGGTTTTTCTTCCCTTATTTTCATAAACTGTAAGGATATCAGTGTAGGTTAGCCACAGCCATCTTTCTAGCCATTTCCAGTCAGTCTCTTTTGTTTTTTTCAGCAGAAATACATGAGATTGACAGAAAAGAGGAGAAACTAGTAGAAGAGAGAGTTGAAGAGAGTGTGAGTGAGGGCCTTGGTGCTTGGCACTTCACCCGGACTACTAAATCCAGCTGTGCTGGTGTTCTTCCAGTTCCATATGCCAGTCACCTCCTTTTCTTCTAAAGCTCATTTGAGCTGGCCTTCAGTCAGTTGCAACAAGTGATCTTTTTTTCTTTTCTTTTCTTTTTTTTCTTTTTTTTTGTTGTAGAGACAGGGTTCCAGTCTGTCACCCATGCTGGATGGAGTGCAGTGGAGCGATCAAAGCTCACTGTAACCTCAAGTTCCTGGGCTCAAGTGATCCTCCCAACTCAGCCTTCCAAGTAGCTGGGACTGCAGCTGTGTACCACCACACCTGGCTAATAAAGTTTTATTGGAACATAGCCATGCTCATTTATTTATGTATCATCTATGGCTGCTTTTGCACTACAATGGCAGAGTAGAGCAGTTGTCACCGAGTTCATACGGCCTGCAAAGCCTAAAATATTTACAATTTCACTCTACAGAAAAGTTTGCAGAATTCTAATCTAAGCCATTCCTGAAATCAATGTGTTTGCCCATTTAAACATGATACTAGTAGCAATGCATTTCTCAGTGTTGGAAACAAGTGCTTGGTGCTGCAAAGAAAAACCAGCACTTAGAAAATTTCTCAGCAAGGCAAATTTACTTCTACAGGAGGGTGCTGCCTGCATCTATCATGATCGCAAGAGCACACAGAGCAAAGGAGAGGAAAGTTTTTATCCCTAACACAGCTCTTGTTCCTGTGTCCTCTCCATTGAGCTGGAGTCAGACCGCACAATCTATACTAACCCAACTGGCTAAGATTTTAAATTTCTCTAAATAAGGTAAAAGACTTAAACTTTTCCAAATAAGGTAAATGTGCAATTTGCAAAGAGAAGAGGCAGGGAGAATGGGAAGGCCATATTTAGACATGTTTGGGCATGGCAAAGGTGGGAAGGGTTGTTTAGAGAACAAGAACTTATCATTTCTAGCATTGTGAAAAGACACTAGTCACTAGAGAAAGCCAGGAAGTTTGAAGAGGAACTGATTGTTTCTGGCATTAGTATGCCGGACAATACATATCCCTACAGTACACAGCCTAGTCCAGACTATGGACATGCCCACACAAGTTTCTTAATGTTGGCTTCTTAAGCTGTCCTAAAATCTTTTTTTTGTTTGTTTGTTTTTGAGATGGAGTCTTGCTCTGTCATCCAGGTTGGAGTGCAGTGACGTGGTCTTGGCTCACTGTAGCCTCCGCCTCCTAGGTTCAAGTGATTCTCCTGCTTCAGCTTCCTAAGTAGATGGGATTACACACGTCTGCCACCATGCCCGGCTAATTTTTGTATTTTTAGTAGAGACGGGGTTTCACCATGTGGTCAGGCTGATCTTGAATTCCTGACCTCAGGTGATCCACCCACCTTGGCCTCCCAAAGTGCTGGGATTACAGGTGTAGCCACTGCGCCCAGCCAAGCTGTCCTAAAATCTTAAGACCTACACAGCATCATCAAGCAAATAAATTTAAAACAGCCTGGTTAGTGGTATTCTGTCTTCTGAATTCAGAAATTCTATTTTACCTATTTTTAAATATAAATGCAAAACTAGAGTATAATCACATATTCCTTTAAATGTTAAATTCCCTCAAAATAGAAGCACTAGTCAAAACAGCACAAGGAAGAGATAAATAAAAACTTTAACACATATATGGAGGAGCCTTCAATACATATGGTGACATGTCTTATTCACTATTAAAGATGGTTGCAGTAGAAACTTGTATTTAATTTTCTATTCACTATATTAAAAATTGCACAGTCTGAGAGATTCTGGCCAAATAATTTTTACTAATATAATTTTTCCAGAAATGGGAAAAAGAGTGTTTTTACTTTAAAGCTCTAAGATTTTTTTTTTAATTCAATAAGCTATTTAGGCTTCCATGTAGAAAGCTTATGTATTTAATTTTGGGTACTTAGGCAAAAGCCATCACTCTTCTTTTTCAGAGAGAGAAAACACATCATCTAGACTAGGCTTCTTAATGATTCCTTTTTATTACCCTCCATCGAAAGTCACAGCCAGACACACAAATATGTAAGAAACAGGTGAATAATTGCCTATGTTTTTCAGAGCATAAACTAAACCAGTTCTGAAATTTGGGCATGTTCTCTTAAATAGAAAGCTGACCACCCTGGGAGCAATAAACTTGATGACAGGACTTTCTTCTCTCCTCCTCCTCCTTCTAATTTTCTTAATGTGAACAGATGAAGAGCTGTTGGCATTCAAGTTCCATGGAGCTATGAGGGTGACAAAACAGAAAACCATTATGAGACAGAAGGCAGAAAATATGAGAAAAGGGAGAGAAATTCTTCTAGTCTAATCAATGACCAGATTTGTTGATTGCTAGTTGATTTTAAAAAGCAGTTTCTGTTCAGAAACAAGGCTTGTTCCATACTGGAAAGGCTGTGTTGTCAGTGGTAGTAGTATGTGTGTGATTGGTGGTAAGGGTGAGAGGTGAGGACTTATATAATGAGAGGCGTACGTCTTCATGTTACCAGTTTCTATTAGTCTCTATTTTAATTGGGCCATGTACTATATGCTAATGTTTTTACTCAAGTGCCTTGGTGGGTGTTGGAGTGGTTTCCAGGTGGAGGTTTCTCCTAAAGGACATGAAAAGCCAGTGAACAGAAGAATTTGTCTTAATATACCCAGAAGTTTTCTGCAAAATCAAATTTCTGGAGCTGATTCTTAAACAGTGGTCAAATCTACCACCCAATCAGCAAGTAAACATGCTCTCTGCCATCAACTAGGATTCAAAGAAGAAACAAAAAATTTAGGCTCTTCATTATAGTTCTGTTTGATTCATCCAAAAACTCTTTTAAATTGGTCGTGTCACTGGAACTCAAGAATGCAACTAATGGAGTCAAGTAAATTATTGGACCATTGGAAAGAAGTGCTAAACCATGCCCATTCCTTGATTCCCACGATAGCACAGTGCAAGACATGTTTTATCCCACAGTATGCGAGTTGAGATTTAATTGTCTTTTTCTTGTGTTCATAAAAGATCAAAGAGCCAACACTACTGTGGTAATGTGGCAAAAAAGTACCTCCTGACAGCATGAAGTGGCAACTGACAGTGGATGTAAACTTGGATTCTATTGATAATAGTAGCTAAATTTTTGGAGAACTCACAACCTGTCAGGAACCACATTAGGCAGTTTGCTTGGATTATGTAATGTCAGATTAGTGGAAAAACAAAACTGAGCACCGTTTTGTTTATAAGAAAAAAATCTAAAAGTAATGTTTTAAAGAGAGAAAAGGCAGGTTCAGGGTGAAGGAGGGGAATTTTGCTTTTGAGCTGCGTGTGCTGCATTCAAGACAACAATCTAGGCAGAAATGAGTTGTATGAGTCTTGAGCTCCGAAGAGAGATCTGGGTGAGAGATGTGTATTTATTTGTGCTTACAGGAGGAGGACAGGAAGATCAGAATACAGATGAACATGTACGTTTAAGGAGTAGGCAAAGACATGGATCCAAACTAGGAGACTGTGGCATCATACAGGCTGTTACCAGGTAGCATTTTAAGAAGGACATGAATAGAGACAATTAAAAAAACACAGTTTATAGAGGAGATACGATAGTCACAAACATACACATCAAATAATTTTGCAGCCGAATAGGTAAAAAGAGCTTGTAGAAATGCAAAAACCTAATAAAATTATACTTGTAATTTTTAAAACATCCCTTTCAGAAGTAGAAAGATTCACTACACAAAAAGATAAGTAAGGACATAGAGGAACTGAATAATATAACAATAAAGTAGATTAATAAAATCATGTGTAATTTCTATCCTACTGACATAGAGTGTGAAATTTGTAGGAATATAAATAGTACAAATATTGATGATATATGTATTTGACTACAAAGAAAACCCTTAAAAACATTAAAACATAGAACACTCACAGGCCACAACAAAATTAGAAATAAGTAATAAAATGTTGACTGAAAACATTTTGGAAGTTAAGAAACACTCTCTTAACTCCAGCATCAAAGAGACATTTAAAACTGAAATTATATGCTATCTAGAAAGCATGGAAAGGGGAATGATTCACGTTGAATATTTTGTATTAAAACAGTTTAATTTATAGTCAGAGAAAAATGTATAGCCTCGAATTCCTTCATGTTTAAAGAAAATAAAAAATCGAATAATTTAGACCCATTGTTATGGGCTGAATTAAGTCTCCCCCAAAATTCACATGTTGAAATCCTACCCCTCAGAACCTCAGAAAGTGACTGCGTTTGGAAATAGGGCCTTGAAAGAGGTAATTAAGGTAAAATGAGCTCTCACAGTGGGTCTAATCCAATATGACTAGTGTTCTTATAAGAAGAGGAGATTAGGACGCACACAACACATTTACCAAGGGATGATGCCATGTGAGGACACAGTATAGAGGCAACCATCTGGAAGTCAAGGAGAGTCCTCAGAAGAAACCAAATGTGCTGACACTTTGATCTTGGACTCTAGCACCTGTAACTCTGAGAAAATAAAACTCTGTTGTTTAAGCCATCTCTCATTGCAGCTCCAGCAAATGAATATGCCCATCTTAAGAATTAGTAAAAGAGGCCAGGCACAGTGGCTCACGACTGTGATACCAGCACTTTGGGAGGCCGAGGCAGGTGGATCACTTGAGGTCAGGAGTTCGAGACCAGCCTGTCCAACATGGCAAAAAACCCAATCTGTACTAAAAATACAACTATATATATATATATACACACACACATATATATACACACACACACACACACACACATACACACAAGTACATATATATATATTAGCTGGTCATAGTGGTGGGGCATCTGTAGTCCTGGCTACTCAGGAGGCTGAGGTAGTAGAATCCCTTGAACCTGAGAGGCGGAGGTTGCAGTGAGCAGAGAACGAGCCACTGCACTCCAGCCTGGATGACACAGTGAGACTCCATCTAAAAAAAAAAAAAAAAAGAGGAAGAATCAGTAACAGAAAAATAAAATAAACCAAAGAAAGTAAGTAGTAGGAATTAGCAAAGACAAAAGATAAAATTAATAGAACAGAAAACACCAAAATAGAAGAGAAAAGCCAAATACTGATGCTATGAAAACAGCAATAAAATAAATAAACTGCGATTTATTGAGATAGAAAACATGCAAGATTAAGAATGGGAAGTACAGAGCTACAAATAAATACAAAACAAAAGAGATGAAAATAATTATAAGAACACACCATGTAAAAATCTGTGACAGCAATTTGATAACCTAGAAGAAATGACTTACTAACAAAATGAGCAAAATTAACCCAAGAAGAAATAAAAAAACTTTAAAAGAGTAATTACTATGGAAAATATTACAAAGGTAATTGAAGATGTGGCACTAAAAAAATCTGATTATTTAATAGCTGAAGCTTTTTTATTGAAAGAAAAATATTCAGTAGGTCATTTCAAAGAGAGTTTGCAGGACTTGAAGCCAGGAACTCTAAAGGCTATGACAAGAGATTGAAGTTCTCTACAGGATGCCGTAGTCACTCAATAGTGCTGTTTTCCTGAAGGGATATAAGACTTAGCCACTCATAATCATACTGTGATGTGGTGATGTGGGAAAGTAAACACATGTCTCAAAGTTTTAAAAAATTTAAAAATTAAAAGTGTTGATCTTACAGCTGAAGTAATCTAACAGTTAGCAGAGATAATTCTAATATCGTTTACATTATTTCAGATTATAATAAAAGATGGAAAGCACCTCAATTTGTTTTATGATATTTATATAAGTGTAATACTAAAATTTGATAAAGACAGTCAAGAAGAAGAGAACACCGTGGGAGAGGGAGCATTAATCTAATTTATAGTATTAATGTAAAAATTCTAAATGAAATATAAACAAATTGAACCCAGCAATATATTAAAAGAATAATATTGTATGGCCATCCAACAATGCAAGGGTTCAATATTAAAAACATATATATAATTTATTATATTATGTAAGAAAAATAATATCAAATACTAAAGCACCTTTAATAAAATTTAATAGTGATTTCTAATTTCAAAAACCTCTACATAGAACAGATCAAAACTGTGTGAACACAATTATAATTATTGGCTAAAATTAAATGCAAATGACTTTCTAGATGATAAAACACTAAAGGACAGTCCTATTAAAACCAGAAAAAAAGCCAATTCAATTGTTTTGTAGGTTTAAGAAAAAATATTAGGAGAAGAAAATAAAATGGAAATAACCAATATAGATACCAGAAAATAAAAAAGCTAAATGTATTTGTTCTTGCTGATCATATAGTTGAATACCTAAGAAACATAAGTTTAAAAACTACTGAATAGGTGGACTTGGCGAGGTGTCCAGTTATAAAGTATATATAACTTATTATTATAGCAATAAAAAGCAACAGAATGATGCAAAAATTTCATTTAGAATAATGAAATAACTTAGAATACTAAAGCATTTATTTAAGAACATAGCCATAAAACCTATATGACACATGAAAATTGAAACCTTTTGCTCTTTGAAAGATAATTTCCAACAACAATGTAAGCAGATTACAACACATAAGACAAACCACGGACTACAAGAAAATATTTGCAATGCACATATCTGACAAAGGTCTTGCATCTCAGCTATATAAATATCATTCGTAACTCAACAATAAGAAAACAAACAGCCCAATAAAAAAGGGGGCCAAATATTTGAATAGAAAAAAATCACAAAAGAAGATATACAAATGGGTCAGGTGCGGTGGCTTTCCCAGCATTTTGGGAGGCCGAAATGGGTGGATTACTTGAGATCAGGTGTTCAAGACCAGCCTGGCCAACATGGTGAAACCCAGCCTCTACTAAAAATACAAAAACTAGCTGGATGTGATGTGATGGCACATGCCTGTAGTCCCAGCTACTCGGGAGGCTGAGGCAGGGGAATGGCATGAACCCGGGAGGCGGAGCTTGCAGTGAGCCGAGATGGCGCCACTGCACTCCAGCCTGGGTGACAGAGTGAGACTCCATCTCAAAAAAAAAAAAAAAAAATACACGAATGAATGCTCAAAGTAATTAGCTACCTGGGAAATGTAATTTAAAATCACAGTGAGATGGAACTATATATCCACTAGAATTCACTACAATTGAGAAGACCGAGAATGCCAAGGATATACAACAATTGGAAATCTCGTACAGTGACGATGAAAATGTAAAATAGCACAAGTTTGGAAAACTTTTGACAGTTTTGTAAAAATTTAAAGAAGCCCCTACTATATGACTAAACAATTCTAATCCTAAATATTAGCTGATGAATAAAGAAATAAATGTCTTAAAGAAGAATTGTACACTAATGCTTATGACAGCTTTATTATGATAGCAAAAACTGGAAACAGCCCAAATGCCCATGACTAGGTGAAGAGATAAACAAAATGTGGTAAATCCATGTAACTGACTTCTACTCATCAATGAAAAGAAACTACTGATACTTTTAAAAACCTGATAAATCTCAAAATAATTATGCTGAGGAAGCCAGGTACGGAAGTGATTTTGTATATTATTCCATTTTTATGAAATTATAGAAAATAATTTATAGGGACAGAGAGCAAATTGGTCCCAAATCTATAAGGACAGGGCTTGGGGGAGAAGAAAAAAATGAATTACCCAGTGACATGAAGAAATCTTTGAGGATGGTGCTGACGAGTTGATGGGTGCAGCACACCAACATGGCACATGTATACATATGTAACAAACCTGCACGTTATGCACATGTACCCTAGAACTTAAAGTATAATAAAAAAAAAAAAGAAAAGAAAAAAAAGAAACCTTTGAGGAGGATGAAAATGTTGTGAAATATGAGAATTTCAGGAATAAACAGGCGCTTCTAAAAACTCATAGAAAAGAGCAGAAGGGCTATAAAGGATCAAGAATTGGAAGGACATCAGAACACTCAATCATAATGATTCAAATCAAAATGATATCAAATCTAGAATTGTATAACAAATTATAGTAATGATCAATTATGAGGAGTTACAAGAAGCGGTTTTTGTTTTTCGTTTGTTTGTTTTTTGGGGCAGAGTCTCACTCTGTCGCCCAGGCTGGAGTGCAGTGGTGCGATCTCAGGTCACTGCAACCTCTGCCTCCTGGGTTCAAGAGATTCTCCTGCTTCAGCCTCCCAAGTAGCTGGAATTACAGGCACCCGCCACCACACCCGGCTAACTTTTGCCCTCCCAAAGTGGTGGGATTTCAGGCAGGAGCCACCGAACCTGGCCAAGAAGCATATTTTTATTTCACCATTCATGCCTACTTCCTCAGAAAGCTACTGGAAAATGTACTCCTTCGAAATGAATTTAAGCCAAATGAGAGTAAGACATGAGACACAGATAAGAAGAGCTAAAAACAGGTTAAAAAGCAACAGAATTCCTGGGAAGATCATGAAGCAGACTCACAAAACGACAGTACTGTGGCAGATCATAGAGAAAGAAGGGATCTAAGAGGATGTTTTCCAGGGGAAAAAATGAATTTACAGGTTATTCTATATACCTGGTTACATTGAGAAGAGATTTACAGCTCTACCAGAGAGTTTGAATAAGAATTAGTGTTTAGTACCTGGGGAAGAAATACAAGCAAAGAAAAAATGAAGCAATTATTAAGTCTAGGAAAAGTTTTATAAAAAGGAAGTAAAACAAAAAGTTTCACAAAAATAGAAAGTAAAGTCCATAATGTAACCAAAATAATAATAGTTGAGATATACCTACATTGGTAGAAGAGAGAGGAAGTGTGTGTTTGGGGTGCAGGCAGTTACAGAAGAGCTAAATATTCCTCTGTTCTACTAGGAAGTCATTGAAATTGACTGATGGTGTCCACAACTGAAATTTTTTTTTTTTTTTTTTTTTTTTTTGATACGGAGTCTCGCTCTGCCACCCAGGCTGGAGTGCAGTGGCCCGATCTCAGCTCACTGCAAGCTCCGCCTCCTGGGTTTACGCCATTCTCCGGCCTCAGCCTCCCGAGTAGCTGGGACTACAGGTGCCCGCCACGTCGCCCGGCTAGTTTTTTGTATTTTTTTAGTAGAGACGGGGTTTCACCATGTTAGCCAGGATGGTCTCCATCTCCTGACCTCGTGATCTGCTCGTCTCGGCCTCCCAAAGTGCTGGGATTACAGGCTTGAGCCACCGCGCCCGGCCCACAACTGAAATTTTAAAACTAGTTGTATTAGTACGTACTTTAGAGATATGGATGTAAATGACAGAAGAAAGAGCCAAAACAACACAGAGCAGTTGCCACCGAGGAACAGGTACCACGAAGGTGGGGAAGGGTGGGGCAATTTCTGTTTTTCGCTGTAAGTGTTTATAGTATAATTTGACTGTATTTTGATCATGAGAGTGACAGGATGTTATTGATATTTTTTGAAGTCTTCACTGCCAGTTGTGTGAAAAGGGAAAGAACAGAAATAGGGAGAATCTTTAGAAGGTGTAATGGTGCAGGCAGAAGATGACAATGCTTGGTCTAGGTTGGAGCACCAGAGATGGTCAGAAGTGGTGGAATTAGAGATATATTTGTTAATGATAAAATTGATAGAACTTGCTCATCTACTGAATATGGAGAGTGAGGGAAAAAGGAGTCGTGAACGATTCCTAGGTTTTTGACTCAAGCAGGTATATGCTTGAATGGTATAGTCATTTATTAAAATGGAGAAAGTCTGAGAACTAAATGTGACAGAGGAATCCATACTTCTGTTTTGGACATGTTGAGTTTGAGAAAGTGATTAAAGGAAAGGACTCTGGAAGAAATGACTTGAGTTTGAATCCCAGATTCACCACCTACTAGCTGTGTGACCCTGAGTAAGTCATTTAACCTCTCTGTGTGTTATTTTCCTCATACGTGAACTATAATAGAAATAATAATTTATTTGCTTCATAAAGTTGTTGTAAGAATCAAACTGTTAATTAATTGGCAGGGATCATTGTGTGATTCACTGATTTATTCCAAGCGCCTAGAACAATGCCTGGAAGAGAGTGGGTGCTTAATAAATACTGCTGAATGAATGACTGGATGTCTATTACACATTTGAGAGGAGAGGTTCAATAGATATATAGACATACAACTTTGGAAATTAGAGCCAGACATAAGTTGGGAGTCATCGGTAAATAGGTATTAAGAAATACCTATTTAATACATATTAAATAGGTAGTTAAGAAAGCAGCTATAATATAAGGAAAATTCTCCAGATTTTAAAACATACTAGAGCTGCAACATTTACGTGTGTTACTAGTATAAGTACTGTCTGACAGATCATTGTTGCAGAAAAGATAGTTCAGAAACGAATGCATTAAAAGCGTATTAGGCTGGTGTGGTGGCTCCCGCCTGTAATCCCAGCACTTTGGGAGGCCAAAGTGGGTGGGTCATTTGAGGTCAGGAGTTTGAAACCAGCCTGGCTAACATGGTGAAACCCAGTCTCTACTAAAAATACAAAAATTAGCTGGGCATGGTGGCGGGCGCCTGTCATCCCAGCTACTCAGGAGGCTGAGGCAGGAGAATCGCTTGAGCCCGGGAGGCCAAGGTTGTGGTGAGCAGGGACTGACCATTGCACTCCAGCCTGGGCAATAGGGTGAAATTCCAACTCAAAAAAAAACAAAAAGAAAGAAAGAAAAAGCATATCAGTTGGAACAGATTATGCAAACAAACAATGGAGGTGGGGAAAATGAGAATATGCGGGGGATGGAGGGTGGTGGTGAAATCCAATCAGATCTTTACATTAAATTACAGCCAAAAAATTCAACATAGGCTAAGGAATTGAAAGTAAAATATGAAAACAAAACCCCAAAACTGTTGAAGGAATTATGGGCAAATATTTACACCAATCTTGAGATGGGGAATGTTAATGCCATGGAAGAAATCACAAAGAAAAAATAGATATTATTTTTAATAGATGACATAAATATTTAAAACTTCTGAACATTAAAAAGTCATAAACAAAAATTTTAAAATGACAAACTGGCAAAATATATTTGAAATATGACAGATAGATGATTAATATTACGTCATTATAATTTATTAAGAAAAGTAGGTTGCAGCGAGCACATCAAGGTTACTGACTTTTTATGATGTTTGGTGGCTGTGAGATTATAGAAGCATACGAATATGATCTTTATCAAGACGAGTTATCTAGTGAAATGAGTGTTGACAGTGAGGTGGAATTTCAACTCTGTAGCTGAATTTATTATGTCCAAGATCTTGGTGATGTCATTAGGAAAGAAGAACATGAAGAAAAGAACTCTGGGAATTTGGAATCTTCGAGTAGTAAACCAAATCAGAAGAGGCTAATTGTCCTTTCAGATAGTGAGGTCACCCAGTTGTCAGATGGCTCAGAGGTCATCACTGTCTGATGAAGATAGTATTTATAGATGTAAAGGAAAGAATGTTAGAGTTCAAGCACAAGAAAATACTCATGGTCCTTCTGCTTCTCTTCAATCTAATGAGCTGGTTGATAAGAAATGCAAGAGTGATATTGAAGAGAGTTCAGGTGTAATCCGAGAGCTCATGATTATAGAGGTCAGTTCAAGTGAAGAGGAAGAAAGCACCATTTCAGAAGGCAATAATGTGGAAAGCTGGATGCTACTGGGATGTGAAGTAGATGATAGAGATGATGATATCCTTCTCAACCTTGCGGGATGTGAAAACTCTGTTACTGAAGGAGAATATGGTATAAACTGGTTCATCAGTGACAAAGACATTGAGGCCCAGATAGCTAATAACAAATCACCTGGAAGACGCACCCAGAGATATTATTCAGCCAACAAAAACATTATCTGTAGAAATTGTGATAAATGTGGCCATTTAACAAAAAACTGCCCCTTACCAGGAAAAGTTCGTCACTGCTTCCTGTGCTCCAGGAGAGGGCATCTCCTGTATTCCTGGCCAGCCCCCCTTTGCGAATACTGTCCTGTGCCTAAGATGTTGGACCACTCATGTCTTTTCAGACATTGCTGGGATAAACAGTGTGACTGATGTCATATGTTAGGTCACTATACAGATACTTGCACAGAAATCTGGAGGCAATATCACCTAACGACCAAACCTGGACCATCCAAAAAGCCAAAGACCCCTTCAAGACCATCAGCCTTAGCGTATTACTGTCACTGCATGCAAAAGGCAATTATGGGCACAAGTGTCCAGAAAGAGAAGTGTATGACCCGTCTCCAATATCTCCATTCATCTGCTACTACGATGACAAATATGAAATTCAGGAGAGAGAAAAGAGACTAAAACAAAAAATAAAAGTACTGAAGAAAAATGGAGATATCCCAGAGCCATCCAAGCTACCTTAGATAAAAACAGCAAATGACAACCCCCATCATTATATAAGGAAGGGCCGTGCCTCATGGAAAAGCAACAGGTGGCCTCAATAAAATAAGGAAACACAAAAAGAAATGAAGAACAAGAACAGAAACTGGGAGAAGCACAGGAAGGCTGACAGACATGTGAAGTGGAGGAGGATTTTCCTAGGGGCCCCAAAACCTACTCTTCTCCTGGCAGTTTTAAAACCCAGAAGCCTTCCAAGCCCTTTCACCATTCATCACATTACTTCACATCAAGAGAAGACAAGTCTCCCAAGGAGGTTAAGAGGGGCAAGAGAAGAAAAAGGAGAGGTGCTTGGAAGATGATGACAATGATAACTTATTTCTTATTAAGCAGAGGGAAAAAAAGGTCTTAAGCTGTCAGGCCGCCTCTGATGTGGCTTTCCTTTGTTCTTTTGGCCTTTGTGTCTATAACCTTCTGGCATTGTGATTATTATCTGTGACTAAATAAAGTGAGTTTTGTTTTTGTTTTTGTTTTTTAATTTCAGCCATTCGTAGATTTACTGAACATCCGTGGAGATCTCAACTCTCTAAGTCCAACAGGTTACTAGGTAAGAAAGTAGAAAGATAAACCTGGACTTCTCCTGTTCCAGGATGTCATCTTTACTCAGAATCCTAGGGCTAGGAAGAAGAATTCATCTTTTCAAGAAAGCTTTTAAAAAATACTTTGGGGGAAAAAAAAAACGCATCAAAGATAATTCATCCTCAGCCTGAGTATGAAATTAAATCCTTGTAGGAAGAGAAATTAACACTAAGAAAAAGTCATCAGTATTTTTCAACTTTTTTTCTTTTACACTGGAAAGGACAATAACAATAAATTTATATCCAGCTTTTCTTGCTGCTGAAGCTGTTTTCAGAATCTTCCTTTGGACAAAACATCACAAGCTGACTGTAAAAACAAAAATGTCATAATCGAAGCCCTGAAGAGGCAGGGAATTGGGCCTCAGCAAAACAGAGGTGAAGAGTCCATCCAGTATAAATGTCAGAAAACAGATTTCCTAAAACAAGTGAAAGAGACATAAAAAATTTTAACATAATCACAATGAAATCATTTTTTACCACTTCTACAGCGATGTTTCAAGTGGACAGTCACTCAGATCTGTAGAGATGAATATTACTAAAAACATTGTTTTGTTGTCTTGTATTTTTTCAAACTACCTCAAAATTATACAGAACTTTCTGATATTTGTAGATCTTTTGTACTTCTCATACCCTAATGTCAGAATAAGAAAAACAAAATATCTGAAACAGAAATAAAAGTATAAGCATGCTCAAAGAAGAATTGACAGAATACATAAATAGGAAATTCACAGAAGAAAAATAAAAATAAATAACAAACATATGAATAACTTTAATCTCTGGCAATTAATCAAAACCATATAACTGAGCAGAAAACATTTTTTGTATCAAATTAGCAAAAACTACAAAAATTATAATATTCAGTGTTACCAAAGATGTAGCGAAATTAGTACTCATAACACATTATAGGTGGGAAAACTCTCTAGTAGGAGTCTTGAAAATAAATATCAAAAGCTTAAACTTTTTTAGCATCTTTCATTCCAACGTTTCATTTTTATGAATATGTTTCAAGAAAATTAAAATATGCCATTAAAAGTAATGGTGTGAATCTGGTATTTTTTAATATGAAAAGATGTCCAAAATAGATTACTAAGAGCAAAAAGGGTACAAACATAGTATAATGTGGTCCTGTTTTGTTCCAATATGCTGTCTGAAAGAAAGATCAAAATGAATACATTGAAACCCTAGAAATGATTATCTTTTGGTGGAAAAATTGGGGGTGACTTTATTTCAAATTTATACTTTACATATGCCAAACTTTCTGTAGTGGACACATTTCATAATTATAAAACATTTAAATTAAAAATTCAATATAGTACTATGTAGGATATTTCTATTAGAAAAATTTACTAAGAGAGTTTGAGATTCAAAATAATGGTTGATGAAATGTAATATTATAATTGCAATTCATTCACGATAAAAAAAAAAATGGATCCGTGCAAAGATCATCAAAGAATATGAAAGCCATGAGGTGAAAAATTGATGGGGAACTTTATAATGGTTGTATCAGTGTGGCAGCACTTGGGCCCCTGGATTAAGTTTTAGCACCACTAAAAGTGGGACAATCAGACATTATGTTTCTTGTATTGTGATACATTAGGATGTACCTGGCACTACCCATAAATATTCTTGAAGAAAGAAAGACAGGAAGGAAGGAGGAAAGGAAAGAAACAGGGAAGGAAGGAAAGGAAGGAAAGGAAAGGGAAGGAAGGAAGGAAGGAAGAAAGGAAGGTGGGAAACCTAAATCTAATCAAGTTTATATACCTAACAGTTAACAAATAATATAGGGGGATAGAAAAATAAGTTGAACAATGTCACCAGGGAGCTAATAGACAAATCAGAATGTGAGAAAATCAGTAAGATTAGGCTGGGCATGGTGGCTCACGCCTGTAATCCCAACACTTGACCTCGTTAAGAGATAATGAAGTCAAGAGATGGTCGCTACCATCTCTCGATGGTGAAACCCTGTCTCTACTACAAATACAAAAATTAGCTGTGTGTGGTGGTGCATGCCGGTGGTCTCAGCTACTCAGGAGGCTGAGGCAGGAAAACTGCTTGAATCTGGGAGATAGAGGTTGCAGTGAGCCGAGATCACACCACTGCACTCTGACACAGCGAGACTCTGTCTCAAAAAAAAAAAAAAAAAAAAAAAAAGACCTAGTCCTTTTAAAAACTAAATGGTGCAAAAAACGGAAGGAGGGATGTATTATAGATTAAAAGAAATTTAAGAAATATAACAACCAAGTATGATGTTTGGTCCTATTTTGGATCCTGATTTGAACAAACTGCAAAAATTCATATTTTAGGTCAGTCAGAGGAACTTGATTGTGGGTCATGTTACATGATACTAAAAATTTTTTTTGCTTATTCTGTTAGTTGTAGTAATGGCATGTTACAGTTAAAGTATCCTTCTCTCTCTACTAAGATATTTGTGATTTAAATTATACAATGTCTGGAATTTGGCTTTGATACTCCAAAATTTAAAAGGGAATAAAGGTGCCTGTACTTGGTGGGGGAAGCTGTATCAATGAAATAAAATTGGCAAAATTGTAATGACTCTTGAAGCTTAGTGATGGGTACGTTAGGGTTCACTAAACTATCTTCTCCACTTTTGTGTATATTTGAAAATTTCCCTAATTAAAATGTAAAAGTAAACTTAAAATTATTAGCACAGATTTTCAGTTGAAGAAAATAAATGTTCCTGCTCATAGTTTTAGTACAAGTGGGCATTGTTCAAGTTTGCTAATATGAACATTTATTATTTTTTAGAAATTGAGATCTTGTATCTCTGACTGGGAAAGTTATCTGGAGATACTTAGCTTAACCTGTAGACAGACATAGATTTTTGAGGTGATACAAAACTTTATAGAATAAAAACAGATTGTGAAAAGATGTTGTGGGAAGAGGCGTATCTGAAAATCCAAAGAAGAATATTAACAGCCTCTTAAGGCAACACACATTCTCAGTGAGGTATTTCGTAGGAATAACAGAGACATTCAGATTCCCTAAGAAGAAATTAGTGTTGCCCAAGGTCCTACATGTCCCAAGAGCATCTTGCTGGGAAAGAATGAATCAGGAGGGTTTTTTTGTTTTGTTTTGTTTTGTTTTGTTTGAGACGGAGTCTCACTCTGTCACCCAGGCTGGAGTGCAGTGGCCGGATCTCAGCTCACTGCAAGCTCCGCCTCCCGGGTTCACGCCATTCTCCTGCCTCAGCCTCCCAAGTAGCTGGGACTACAGGCGCCAGCCACCTCGCCCGGCTAGTTTTTTGTATTTTTTTAGTAGAGACGGGGTTTCACCGTATTAGCCAGGATGGTCTCGATCTCCTGACCTCGTGATCCACCCGTCTCAGCCTCCCAAAGTGCTGGGATTACAGGCGTGAGCCACCTCACCCGGTGGAATCAGGAGCATTTTTAAGACTGCAGTCCTCTTCCAGGATACTGCGTGTCTAAATCCAACAAGAAGCTGTTCTTCAAGATCTCTGAATTGGGAGGCTGTAAGCTAACCTCGTGTCTTCTATTACACAATTAGCTCAGTACACTTGCTCTGCACCTTTGCTGCCCACTAGAATGTAAGTGTCATGAGGATAGGGCCCAGGCTTGCCAAAGTCACCCTCATGACCCCACCCCCTGCTACAATGCCTGGCACATAGTGAGTGCTCAATGAATACTATTTGACTAATGGATGTAGTACCTTTTTGTTACAAAATGATTTCCCAATCCCCTCTACCCCATTCTTAGTATAAAGATTTGTTTTTTATTGAGAAATGGCAAATAAGGCTTTGGACCCCCTGAAGATTAAATACTAAAATCCCCATAACAATTTTTTTGTTGGTGTTCTTATGGGGCTGCGTGAATTCGAAGGACGTTTATAATGCCTCATAATGCTTTAGGAAGTGAGCCAAGAACGCCACCATCGCTAGGAGTTTCAAAACCTTGAGAACTCTTCTCCCGGTGTGTTTAAGAATATGCAGGCTCATTCTGCGCAAGGAATGTACTGGCTTATGTTGACATCTTTGTCTTACCCTACCTCCCCACTAAGTACTACGGCAGTTTCTTTTCAGGGTCATACACGATTCCTGCAGCCTTTTTGGTGTGTGGAAGATAGCTCTACATGCTTCCCCCAGCTCACACGGCTCTAATAAGAGACAATCCCCGCAACACAGTACAGTTTCCCAGCAGGATAAAAGCTAGTTTCTAAAAGGTAATATTTCTCTCTTGAGAAAGTATAGTTTGTAACTCTGGCACTATCAAATTTCCAGGTCATCTTTTCTTGCTGGGAAAAAGAATCCATATGAAGAGAAGTTGCTCCCTGGAGGGAGAAGAAGGCAACAATTGCCCCCTGAACCGACCCAGTGTCCTGGAAGGATGGTTACAATGGACCCCAGGGAGGTCGCCAAGCTGTTGGGCAAAGGAGGCATGGGTGGCCACAGAAGGGGAGATCCCTTAAATGGAATGACTCGCGGGGCCCTTCAGTAAAGCTCTCACAAACCGACCAGTGCGGTCACCAGCCATGCTCTGATCATTTTCAAGTTGTTGAAGTTACTCAGTGGATTAATAGGATATTGCACTGGCTTCCTCAAATGCACATACACAGAATCACTTAATGCCATTTTCAAGGACAAAAAAAAAAAAAACAGAGAGAGAGAGAGAGACCGATCCAAACGCCCTGCAAGTGAATAGAGAATAATAGCAGCATAAAACAGACCCGTTCTCCTTGCCACCAAGCAGCGCTGCCCCACCGACCAAACAGCCAGCTCATGTCTCCTGTCTGTCCAACAGGGAGAACATGTGATCTCTCATGGCATCTGCCTTGTACACTTTCAACTCTCTGCTGTCTCATTTCTTCTTCACTGGGTCACCTCAGAAATAGAGAAGGGGGCTGTGCTAAGGAAAGGTCCAACTGAAAGTGCACACCCAATTTCCAGCCTCATTCTAGGCCAGAGAACACAACAAGGCAACTTCTTCGTGACCTCTGGAGTTTACGTTAATTTTTCAAAAGTCTAACTAGATCTAGTAAAGGGACGGGAAAAAAGCACTTGAAGTAGAATTGCCTCCTGGATGCCTGATTCAGGTAGAGGTTTACAACACAATTATTTGGTCATATTTACCTAATGTCTTACCTGCTCTATTATCTGTTTTTTCAGATGTGTGCTGTTTTTGATTTTTAATTGCTCTTATTTACCAAATGTCTTATTCATTATATTATCTGGTTTTTCAGATGTGTCCTCTTTTTTATTTCACTGTAAAGAGAGTCTGGCCTAGCACAACTGGTGACTCGCTTAATAACCCAAGAACTGTCAAGCACCCTGTCCAGGTTGAGCTCAGAGATTCCATAGCTGTGACTGGTGTTTCTTTATATCTTCATCCTTTATATCTTATAAAAAGCATTGCTTTTTATAAGAACTAAATAGCTTGCCTTCAAAGGGAAAGTTTAAATACTGACAATTTATTTGATAAGAATCAAATATTTTTGTGTATCAAATGCCTTCAGATGTTCAAAAAGATTGTTCCTAAGGTATCCCCATCATTTTCTAAAAACAAACAAGCAAACACACAAACCTTCAGAATCTTTTGTAATTTAAAGAAGTTACATTAGTGCTTACATTTCCAAAAATACCCATGTGGATAAATATAGTCTAATACGTCCACAGGAAAAGTTAACAAGGGAAAAATATTTCCAAAAAATACAAAGTCAATGATAGACTGAATGAATGAATATAATATACTTGATAGTGTTTTGGATGTTCTATTTTATGTTTTGCCATTTTTTTTTTCACTCAAATACTAAACAGAAAAAATATTCTGGTATTTCTATTCTCTTCTAAGAAAGTCTAGGTTGCTTTACTTGTGGCCAAGCACAAAGTTAGCTAGAATCCTTTAATAATATAGCTCACTGTATAGATTCAAATAAGCTATGGGAAAAATCATGTTTAACAAAAGATCATAATGATATAGAGAAAACACCTATAGCAGAGCACTTGCAGTGATAGCTTTTCTTCTCCTCTTTTTTTAAAAAAAGTTTTATTGCCGCTGGGCATTGTGGCACATGTCTTATAATGCCAGCACTTTGGGAGTCTGAGGTAGGAGGATCACTTGAGCTTAGGAGTTCGAGACTAGCCTGGGCAACACAGTGAGACCCATCTCTACAAAATATTTTTTAAAATTAGCCAGGCATGGTGACATGTGCCTGTGGTCCCAGCTACTCAGGAGACTGAAGCAGAAGGATCTCTTGAGCCTGGGAAGCTGAAGCTTCAATAAGCCATGATTGAGCCACTACACTCTAGTCGCAACAGAGCAACAGAGCAAGACTCCATCTCAAAAAATAAACATGAAAAAGTATTATCATCTTTTTATTTGACAAATTAATGATTGTATCTATTGATGGAATAAACTAAATGTGATGCTTTGATACATGAATTCATTGTAGAAGGATGTATATTGAAATCAGGCTAATTAACACAGCTATCACCTCAAATATTTATCATTTCTTTGTGGTAAGGACATTTAAAACTTTCTTTTAGCTATTTTGAAATACACAATACATTATTATTAACTATACTCTTTACGCTCTTCAGTAGAATACAATAATTTTGTCCTCCTATCTAACTGAAACTTTGTACTGTTTTCCTCTTTTTACAACTACATTAACCCATCATGAGGACGTTACCCTCAGGACCTCATCTTACTCTGATTACCTCCCAAAGGCCTGACTTCCAAATATCTGGGGGCTAGGGTTTCAACATATGAATTGGAGGGGGCTGGACATAAACATCCAGCCCAAAGCATATACAATCAGCTTATAGGTCCTTACAGTATAGTTTCATTAGGCTATTTTATGAACTCTCAACTATAAGTTCCGTGTGTGCATATGTGTGTGTGTGTGTACCCAAAATTCCAAAGGGTTCTTTTAAATTTCTCTGTCTCAAAACTATTTAAGAACTGATTGTCCTTGCAGCCACAACAATTAAGAAATAGTTTCATACATTCAATTTAATAAGGTGATGGTCTGTGTGGTTACATTACATTTTACAGATGGATCAGAAAGTATTCTAAGGGTTTAAAATTTTTTCTTGTAACTTTGAGGTTTAACGTCACCCAGGAGGACCCACAGAAACCAGACATGTACACACTCTCACATGTTCATATTTAACTCACTTCAACAAATATTCACTGAGGCTAGGGGTCCTGGGGTTCAAAGATGAGTAAGACACAGTTCTTCAAAAAGCTTATAATCTGGGCAGAAATCAGTAAACAGATAGCCAACTGTTTTTTAATATAATAAGTATACAACTATCAATATGAATGAAAGGATCTACGGGTACATGAGAAAAATTGATCCCCCGGAAAATGTGTGGCAAGATGGTGAGTTCGCTTTATCTGTTGCTTCCCAATATTCAGTTTTACCATTGGGTAGGATTGTGAGGAATTGACCACCCCCTGCCCGGGGAGGGAGTAAGTTCTGGGAGTAAGTTCCACAGGTAAGTCCCCATAAGTATAAGCCCTTCTGCACAAACCAAGACCTTTTCAAATGATTAGTTTAAAAATGGACTTTGTCTACTATTTTCCGTCGGCTACAGGGACTGATTCAAGGAATCTAATTCAATCCAGCCAGAGGGAAATCTGGTACTTATGTTTGAAAGATGCCCTATCTCTCCCACTCGTTTCTTTCTATCATGAGACTTCTTAGTCTCTTTTTCCAGTCCACCCTTCTTCCAGGCCTTTCAGTGTCTGAGGGATCCACGATTCAGTCTTTGGTCTTTTTTCCTTCTCTACCTACTCTCACTTCCTTGGTGATTCCTTCAGTCTTGCGACTTTAATATTATGTGCCTGCTTTCAAATCTGAAATAGATATCACCCATCTATATTTCTCTTCCAAATGCAGACTCCTAGAGCCCTCTGCTCACTTAACAGCTACCCCAGGATGTCTAATAGGCTTCTAAAATTTAACACGTCCAAAACTCAAGTCTGGATCTTCCTTCCAAACCTGTTCCTACCAACAGCCTTCCCCATCTCAGATAGTGACTTAGGCAGAAATGCCTGGAGTGATTCTCAACTCTTCTGTCCTCTCCATCCAGTCTGTCAGCAAATCCTGTTAGCACTATGTTCAAACTTTTCCAAAATCCTACTATGTCTATCACCTCCACAGCAACCACCCCAGCCCAGCCACTATCACCACTTCCCTGGGTCATTGAAAGAGCCTCCTGAGTGGTTTCTCAGATACCACTCTCACTCCGCTACAGTCCCTTTTCAACACAGCAGCCAGAGAGATCCTCTTATACTTTGAGTTGTATCATTTACTCTTGGGCTCGACATCCTGCTGATGAAAAGCCCTTGCCATGGGCTCATAAATTTGGGCCTCTATTGCTTCCCTGATCTAATCTCCCACTACTACTCCTTCACTCATTCCACCCCAGCTACACTGGCCTCCCTGATGCTGTTCAGACGTGCTGGACGCTCCTGTCTGTGGTCTTTGTGCTGGTTGTTTCTCTGGCTGCAATACCCTTCCCAAAGCTGTTCATGCATCTCACTCTGCCATATCCTTATGTCCACTCAAATGCCACTTTCTTGGTGAAACCTTTCTTGACCACCTTCTATAAATTACAACCTAGCCCTTCTTATATTACCAATCCTCTGTACTCTGAACTGTTTTTCTTTTTTCATAGACTTTATCATCTTTTAACATACTGTATTAGTCTGTCCTCGTGCTGCTAATAAAGACACACCTGAGACTGGGAAATTTATAAAGAAAAGAGGTTTAATGGACTTACAGTTCCACATGGCTGGGGAGCCCTCACCATCACGGTAGAAGGCAAAGGAGGAGCAAAGTCACATCTTGCATGGCGGCAGGCAAGAGAGTGCACGTGCAGGGGAACTCCCTTTATAAAACCATCAGATCTCGTGAGACTTATTCACTATCATGAGAACAGCACAGGAAAGACCTGCCCCCATGATTCAGTTACCTCCCACCAGGTCTCTCTCATAACATGTGGGAATTATGGGAGAAATTTGGGTGGGGACACAGCCAAACCATGTCACATATTATGATTTTATGTATGTGTCTGTATATATGTATACACATTTTTACAGGATATATTTCCCCATTTGAACATGTGCTCCACAAGGCCAAGAATCTTTATTTTTAGACATGTGGTCTTGCCAAGTTGCCCAGGTTGGCCTTAAATTCCTGTGCTCAAGCAATCCTCTTGCCTTAGCCTCCCAAGAAGCTGGGACTACAGGTATGTGCCACCACCTGACACCCAGCATCAAGGTCAGGAATCTTTATCAGTTGTATTTTACTGCTATATCTCAAGGGCCTAGAAAAGTGCTTGGCATGCAGTAGGTGTTCAATAACTATTTGTGAAATAAACTTAAAAAATTGGGAATCTAGTCTGAGGGCAAATCTAAGACACGTAGGAAAAAATTATGAGAACTGGATCTAAAGCCTTAATCAAATCATGCCTGAAGCACACATCATTGCTGGACTTTTTCAGTAGCCTAAATCCACTATTGAATTTTATTTTTTAAGCCAGTCTGGGTTCATTTTTCTGTTAATTATTAGCAAAGGCATCCTAAAAGATACCTAAAGTAAAGGAAAGTTCAGAGATCTCATATAAGGAGGACCCTAAAAGGCAGAAAGGAGTTCATACTCCTTCACAGCCATGCCGCTTTTTAAGTGGCCTATGCTCCCTGTCTGCATTCTCATCAACTCTAAAAGGGATTCCACACCTTCCCCTGCACTGAAACTGCAGTCACTCCGCTCACCAGGGACCTCCTGACTGGACACTGTTCAACTCTTCTCTTGTTTATCTTCCCTGTAGAATCTGTCTTCTCTGCAGTCGGTCCCACCCATTTCTCCTCCCATGCTTTCTGTGACATCACTTTTTCCTGGATTTCCCACTTTCATTCTGGAAACTCCTTCATTCCTCCATGAAAAAGGTTGGACATCTCATGAAAGTTGGTGTTCGCAGGGTATGTCCATGAACTAAGTTGTCTCCTACCTATAGCCTTCCTGGGAGCAATCTCATCCATTCCCGTAACTTCATCACATACAGACAATGTGCTGCGAATTCCCAGTGGTCTATGGCCATCTCAGACCACAGCACTCATGGATTTCACAGACTAACAGAGCGCTCCTCTTAGATCTCACACAGAAATCTAAATCTAAAACTCAAGAAATAGGATTTATTTATTCCAAAACAAATCCTGTTCCCATCTTGCTTATCTATTTGAATGCTCCCACTTGACCCTTCATCCTTTCTTTTCCCACTTCTAGTTGGTTCTCCAGCCATTTCTATCTTTCTTATTTATTTATTTATTTATTTATTTATTTATTTTGAGACAGAGTCTTACTCTGTTGCCCAGGCTGGAGTACACTGAGGCGATCTTGGCTCACTGCAACCTCCGCTTCCTGGGTTCAAGCCATTCTCCAGCCTCAGCCTCCTGAGTAGCTGGGAGTACAGACACACACAACCATATCTGGCTAAATTTTATATTTTTAGTAGAGATGGGGTTTTACCATGTTGGCCAGGCTGCTCAAACTCCTGACCTCAAGTGATCCGCCCACCTTCACCTCCCAAAGTGCTGGGATTACAGGTGTGAGCCACTGTGCCTGACTACTTACTTATTTAGAGACAGAGTCTAGCTCTGCCTTCCATGCTAGAGTGCAGTGGTGCAATCATAGCTACCCGTGGCTCAAGGGATCTTCTTGTCTCAGCCTCCTGAGCAGCTAGGACTACAGGAGACAGGGTCTTGGTATGTTGCCCAGGCTGGAGTGCAGTGGCACAATCATAGCTACTTCTGGCCTTGAGCAGTTTTCCTGCCTCGGCCTCCCAAAGGGCTGGGACTACAGTTGTGAGCCACCATGCCTGCTCTATTTCTATTTAAAATTGATCTCCCAGCTTCAAGTCCCAGCCTCTGCCTTTTTCCTGTGAATCCTTTCACTAACTGCCCCTTATCGCTGAAGACGGCACTGCACCTAGGGGAGATTTTGAAAATGGGGTGCAGTATTTTTGGTTACCACAAAGATTATGAAGCAGTGTGAGCGTTTGATAGTCAGGTTCCAGGGAGCTAGATGCCCCATAGTACCTGGGGCACCCATATGTCTTTCACAACTCTCAGATGTCTTGCCAGTTACTAGTGTAGTGCTACCAAGCAATCACATATTGAAATAATTTTCTTTTTATTTCTCCTTTATAATTAGGCCTTCGGTTGACTTTTGAAATATTATGATTAAATAGGTTGTACTATCTATAAATTTTATTTTAGCATAATGAAAATGATGACATGACTTATTTGCTATAAAAGACAACACTCTTCAGATAAAGTCTAGAATCACCAATCAACACCACAAGTTGCCAACTGGTGGCTGACATACCTAATGTGATTCATGTGCATATTTTGTTTGATCCAGGGTTGCCAGCCAAGATACAGGACACCCTGTTAAATTCCAGTTTCAGATCAATGGCAAATCATACTTTAATATATCTCATGCAATAGTTGGAATATACTTATACTAAGAAGCATTGATTGTTTATTTGATATTCGAATTTCACATGACATCCTGTTCTTTCATTTGCTAAATCTGGCAATTCTAAGCTTCTTGTTTTCATTTTTGGTTTTCGGTCAATTTTTAAAATCGGTAGATTTTTACATTAAGATTTGATCTCTGGATTTCTTTGAAAGAGCAGAAGGTCTAGATTTGACCTACTTTCTTGCACGAAAACAGACAGCTGGAGTGAAGTGGGGGCTTCTTCTCTTAGATGGGGCCTGCTCACCACAGTTCACCACAGTCCCCTACCCCGTATTCTGCCCAACACCGTGACAAGTAAAGCATTGCCACTAATCTAAGTATTTTCTGTTAGACTCTTATAGCTAAGAAGAAAGTGAAATATTTCTTTTAATCATTCCTTGAATCCCTTAAAAATGAAAAAATAAAATCAATAGGCCTACATGTTTCTTAAAAAAAAATGGGAGGAAATACATTTTTCTTTGAAGAAATGAAGAACTTTCCTATGTGTTTTCTTACCCTGGACCAGTTTCACTCAAAAGCTGGGAAACATTTAAGTGTGCGACGTCTTCCCTGAGCTGTTTTCAGATTGGTATAACCACAGCTGCAAATGTGATTATGTCACTTTCCCGCTTAAGTAGCCAAACCCCTCAGTAGCTCTCCATTTTCTCAACTTAAAAATCCAAACATTTTTAACATGACCCAAAAGCCCCTCCCAGCTTCGTTTGTTCCTCCTCTCACTTGCTGTCAATTAATCCACTTTCGAAAGTTTTAGTTTCAAATATTCACCAGTTCTATTGTTCCTTCTTGCATGTCTAGGAAAAGCTCTTCCTCCTTCCCATCTTTCAAGTCCCAGCTAAGACGTTACCTCCTATGAGAAGTCATCATTCCCTGAACCTCGCTTCCCTACCTCCAAATCCGGGCAGGTCTCTCCTGGGAGCTGTCAAAACTTACACACTCCCACTGTGTTATAATTGCCCTTTTACCTCTTTGTGTGCCCCACCAGACTGTAAGCTGGATGTCAGGGACCTGGATTTATTCACCTTTCTAGCTCCAGGGCCTGGTACATAGTAGGAGCTTAATACATGTGGAACTGCCAAACAAATGAACAAAGAAAGGGAATTCCAGGCAAAAGGAACAACATGAGCAAAGGCACAGAAGTATGACGGTGCATGTATGTGTTTGGGAAATAGTAAGAAGTTAGGTGAGTGATGCTGTTCTTGGTGATATGGCATAAATCTGGAAAGGATGTGGTATCAGACAGTAAGTGTTTCGGAAAACAACGACTAAGGAGGATGAACTTTCCTTTGTAGACAATACAAAGGCAAAGGTGGGTTTAAGTAGGAAAAACACATGAGCAGATGTATTAATATGTGGCAAAATTGATGATAAAACAGAAATTCCACATTTTTCTCTTTCTTCTTTTCCTTCAGTTAATTTTTATTTCTAGCACTGATGAAATTGAGAAGATGGAGAGAAGGAACCTGGGAGAGAAGAGAGCATACTGATTTAAAAACACAGGAGTTAGAGTCAGACATGTGTGAAGTTTAAATTTTTGGTAGCTCTGTGTGAATTTTCTCAACTCAATTTCCAACACTGTTTTCCCAGCTAGAGATGTTAGGATGAGGATAGAGTAACAGTCTCTAACCCTCTTTGGAGGGTTGCGAATGGTTAGCTTAAACAATGTATGCAGATTGCCAAGCACAGAGTTTATATAAAATAAGTGTACAAAAAATGTTAGCTGCCTCATGTGGTCCATGCGCAGGTTGCCTCCATGGGCTGCTTCTGGGAGGAAAGCAAAGAAGAGAGGAAGTTGCAGTTGAAAATGGAGGGAACTGCTCCCGCTCTGAACAGAACAAATTGATATTCACTGATGCTTCCTCCTCTCTGACACCAATTCAGTAACATTCCTTTTGCTTTCCTCCTACTTTAAATTGGCTGTCTAAAATAAGGATCATCTTCAGGCAAAATTGTGGTATGTAGACCTCACCAAGGGTCTCTGCTCATAACTTCCTGGTCCCTGAGGCCATCATGAGCGATTCTGACCCACGTGAGACACCCCCAGCAGCGAAGCTGTTCTCCTCCTGCCCCTGACTCCTCGGCAGTTGTTCCTCTGGCCTAATCCTTTCTGTCTGTATCCTGTTCCCTCCAGTTCTACAGAGGTGACCAAATGCAAACCGACCAATTCATTCACAGTGAAGGGGACAGTGGATGAATGCGAGCTCCCTCTCACATCCCAATAAAGGCTTGTTGAGTCTCTACAAAAGGAAATGAATGTTCTTGGGTTTTCAGACTCCAGAGGGAGGCGTGAAGGAAACACAAGGAGCTGAAGGTTTCCAGAAGAGACCTTGGAGCTCAGCGCTCAGAGCACCTCTGCCTGCCTGTATTTGTTTTAACCTGGGAACTGCAAGATTTCCTTCAGTTCTGAAGATGGGGAAAAGAAGTTTGAAAACCAGCAACCCGATTCAGACATTTTACACAAAAGGAAACTGAAGACCAGAGAGGTTACATGGCTTGAGCAAGGCAACCCAGCAGCAGAATCAGGACCAGAACCCAGGTCCAGCTGACAACCAGCCCACAGCTCTCACAGCCAAACACCTCTCCAGGGAAATGGCTGTGCCGGTAGCTCAGACTGTGGCAGGGCTGCAGAGCCCCTGGTTAGTTGACACCATTGCCAGTTAGCTAGGGCCTCCCCTGACCTGTTCCGACCCACCAGTTGGGTTAGGACTGCAACTATGACCTGTGTCCAAGGGCCCAGGGATACCTTGAAAGCTCAGACCTGCTGTGCCTGCTGCTGAGACCCTTGGCATTTTGCCTTACTGTGCACATCGCCATTTAACCTGGGCAGACTTCATTTGGGAAACTCCGTTTCTGAAAATGACTGCATTAAGAGAACTGAAAAGAATGTTGCATTTTCTTTTTTTTTTTTTTTTTTTTTTTTTTTTTTTTGAGATGGAGTCTCGCTCTGTCGCCCAGGCTGGAGTGCAGTGGCCGGATCTCAGCTCACTGCAAGCTCCGCCTCCTGGGTTCACGCCATTCTCCGGCCTCAGCCTCCCGAGTAGCTGGGACTACAGGCGCCCACCACCTCGCCAGGCTAGTTTTCTGTATTTTTTTTAGTACAGACGGGGTTTCACCGTGTTAGCCAGGATGGTCTCGATCTCCTGACTTCGTGATCCGCCTGTCTTGGCCTCCCAAAGTGCTGGGATTACAGGCTTGAGCCACCGCGCCGGGCCCCCATAGAATATTGCATTTTCTAAAGAGGGCAGATGGAGACGATCTGTAACTCTGATGGAGTGAATGAATGAATGAACACTGTTGAGTGCCTGTTTGTGCCAGTGGCTCTCCAACCTGCTTCCAGAGTTCTGAGTAAAATCTCATCTGTTCCCTGTGACCCAAACCTCCTGCCAAGTCTAGTCTTATTCCCACTTCACATGTGAGGACGCTGGAGATCTGAGGGTTAAAGTGACTCACCCAGGGTTACATCAGATGTGGATTTTGCCCAACCCCCAACTGCATCTGAGTGCCCCGTTACCCAACAGCTGCCACTCCAGGTGGTGTTTTGGCTGATGGATAAGGTCACTCATACAGACTCTTTCTTGCCAAATATTGTATGTGCACTGCAATGACTTACTGAAAAAAAATATTTCCAATAATACTGTTCCACTAAATATCTAGTAGCAATGGTGGAAGGGCTTCATCCCTGTTGTTGGGGAAACTCCTCCCTTTTGATCCACATTTTTCCTTAAATTACCTGGGGTATTCAGTGGGGTGGCTCCTGCTCCTGCAGCCATCTGGTTACCTGACTGTGACCATGGTACTTGAACACTGATCTGGAGTAACTCTCTCTGCTTCACCTATAGAAAGAGAGTGAATTGGGTTCTCTCTCTCTCTTTCCTCCCACATATGTATACATATGTATGTGTAAAAAACATTTGTGGTCTCCATTAGTGCTGTTCAACTATTTCCAGCTCTCTGCCTCTGGTACATCTGCCTTCTTGTCCCCTGTGAGTACGTGGGGTCATAAGACTGGTTCTGGCCAATGAGTTTGATGATAGGTGATATGTGTCACTTCTGGGCTGAGCTTTTCATAATTGCTGGCAGAAAAACTGCAGACTGCACTTCTCCTCTGCATGTAAGCAACAAAATCTGAGAAGGGGCTGCTCCATCACCTGGACCCCTGAATGACTTCGATGGACAGACGACCACCGGCACCCCACAAATCTGCAGTGGACATCAGCATTGACAAGAGCTGCTCAGTTGTTTTAAGCCCTTGAGAATGTGGGGCTGTGTGTCAATGCTGTATAAGCAGCCTCGCCTGGCAGATACACATTTACAGACCCAAATACTTTTTGTGCAAATCCCATTTCTTTCTCCAAATAGACCTAGGAGGAAGGTACTATTGCCATGCCCATTTTACAGATGAAAAAGCCCCAGCTGAGAGAAGTTAATTAAGTTGTCTAAGATCACACAGATGGCTGAGACAGTTTTCCATTCCATATCTCTGTAGCTCCAACTCCTGGTCTTAATCAACACACACCCTCTGTTCTCTCTGCTTAGGTGCTTTCTAAGCCAGGAAGCAAATAACATTTGTTACACATTTTCCCAAAACATGTTTTTGCTTCATCATGTCACTTACCCTCACTCAACTTTATTACTGTATTCAAAAGCCACATTAAAGAAGGAAAATTTGGTTTTTAACAAACTATTATAGCATCATAAATTTTAGTTCAATGGCTGACATTCTATCACTTTCTAGAAAATGTGACCTGGCAAATATAAATCCTTCTCACAGCAAGTAGCCCTTAGCTAAGAAAATTACTTTTATTAACCAAAAAATTATTCTTAGAATTGATGGCTGTGTAGATGACCTTTGGCTTACTGTAATACAGCAATGTGTCTACCACAGTAAAAATGCCAGAGCAAGACAGGTCCCACAAAAGGCAATAAAGGAACAACATTCCAAAGACAAATGCACTTGAGACACATATGACAGCCATGGGAAGGGGAGAGTAATCAGTTATAAGAAATGACAGTGATTTGGCAGCCTCAGTTACTTTAACTGACAGGATAAATAAAACTAATGTAAATTTTTTTTTAAAAAAAGGAGCGAGTCATAAGAGCTACAGATATAAATCAAAGTTAGTTTTGGCCTTTGATTTAAATCTGTTGGGCATCCCTCTTTTTTCAGGGCACTGAGGTTGGTGTTTCCCTGTTACAGACATTAAAATGTTTCTAGTTCTTCTACTAATTTTTCCTTGGTTATCTGATTTAATCTGGGTTTTATTCTGCTGTTAATCCTCTCAGACTTACTTTGCCCTTCAGATATTCTCTTTAAGGCATGTCCTCATCTAAGCATGTTTATGGCTAAGTGCAAATCCTCTGTGAATTTAGGCGAGAATATAAAGGACGATCCATTAAAATAGTCATTGTTTTTTCAAATGCAACCGGCTCTAAAAAGATTGTGAGATATTGTATTGTTTTTGGACTTTCTCGCTTTGGACTTTCTCAATTTGGACCCCAAAATGTTAACATGACTTACTTTAAAATTCCTCAGATACTCTCGTGGAGGCAGAAATGAAAGTCCCTCTTAAGTAATGTTCACATTTATTCTGTGAATAAAACTAAGAATTCCAAATAAAAAGTCTTGAAAACTTTAGGGAAATCTTTCCTTTGATTTGTTTCTTGGGAAGCTTATCTATTAAAATGCGTCAAGTGCTATAAATACCCTTCTCTTGATTATAATTCTTCACCTAGCATATCACTACTAGAATTGGGATGAACAAGCTCCACTTTATTTGTTGGTCAAAGACAAGGGTACTGGGATTCTTGCTAAAGAACAGGACATAAATCCAGGGCTTTTGAAGTCTTTAGTGGCTTAATGTTAAAACTTTGCTTCCTCAAGATGAAAGTTCAAACACAATTTAGGTCAAAGGTTAAAGAAGTCTGCCACTTCAGTGGGCAGATAAGGGTTTTGAAGGTTTCAGCTGAGGCCTGGTGACTGGGCCAGGCAGGGAAGAGGGAGGATAAAGGAGACCCAGCTCCACCCTCAGTTATCTGCCTCCTGTTTCCTTAAGAACTAATGTTCATTAAACTCCTCTGATTTAATAAAGAAAAAAAAATTCACAACCAAAAACGTAAATCCTACCTTTGTTCTGGCAAATTAGGTCAGCATCCTCTGTTCCTGCTGTCAGTTTTCTGCAGCTTAGGTTTCACAATGAGTCACAGGTACGTATGAAATTGCTTGATTTAACTTTTCCTTCTTCCCCATCTGAGGACTCCAGGGTCTCTTAGTCAGACAATGATTGAGTTGGCGGGTGTTTCTCTTGGAAGACGTCTAAGTGCAGACAGCGGATCTGTGGTTTACCTTTGCACAAGCTTGATTTGGAATTGAAGCATCCCAAACATACAAGCTGCGTGCAGAGATGCCACGGCCACATAAAAGCAGCTTAGCAGCCTGGAAATTTTATTTTTTTTACAGCCCGTTTTAATGGGATTGGATCCACTGGTATAAATTTCACTGAGCCTGCCTTTTAAAGGAAGATATTCATTCACATTTTCCCTAGACTTCTGGTTCTCTTCCCAAACTCATCAATATTGCCATTTAGCACTCTGTGTTAATTGTAAAGCCAAGATAAGGATTTTCTTATATAAGCTGTAAGGCAATGGCAACCTTTGGATATAGTTCTGAGGCATCAAGGAAGACTACAGACACAGACTATAGATGTCAGTGCAAATACAGAAAGTAAATCTTTCCCCTACACAGCAGATGAGGTGGTATTCGTGATTTCCTCCACGTGCGTGGCCTCAGGGAAGGAGACAAGGAGTCCCAGGGCAAGATTTTTATAAGGGAGGACTCAATAATCAGTACAAAAGATGATTTCACGTGCGTGGTCCCGTAGCTACAGCCAGGGAATAAGAGTTAGGAATTCTTGGGTCTTGTGATTACATCTATTGCCAACTCACTCTACACTTGAGTCTTGGTTATTCTCCTCTGTTTCATGAGTATAAATGAGCACGACTCAGTCATCAGGCCAGTGTAAGAAACCTATGGGAGGGGCTATATTTCCCCTCCATATTAGGCACCCTCTTAGAAATGCCTTTATGTATTCCTTCCCCTGTTCGCATTGGTAGAAAACAGTGCAGGGTGTGGCGGGGCATGGAGCTGGCACCCTGAAGTGAGCAAACATTCTTCAAGTCACACAGCTGTGACCCCAGTTCCCCACTTCTCTTCTTATGTGTCCCCAAAGCTTTCTTGAGCTGTGTTAGAAAGATGCATTGCCATTGGTTAGAAGTGCTTCTGTCTTAAATCTTAAAACAAAACTTCTTACTTCAAACCACAGATAAGTCTATTGGAGAGGAAATTAAAGAATGGGGGCCTGACGGCTAGCATTGGTTTTAATTACATGCACTTACACAGCACTCTCCACACCTGGACTAAAGCAGGGCTTCACAAGCACATGAAACACCTGGACATGTTGCTGAATTGCAGATTCTGATTCAGGAGGCCTGGGTGGCCCTGAGATTCAGCATTTCTAGTAAAGTCCCAGATAATGTGATGTTGCAGGTCTCTGGCCCACACTTGAGTAGCAAAGAAATAGAATATACCATCTAATTGCCCTCTTCCTTTTCCCAAAGCAGAGAAGTGGTATAATTTGTACTTAAGAGTGAGAATCCTAGAGCTAGACTTCCTATGTTCAAATCTTGGCACCAAAAAGTGTCAAGATTTGAAAATAAGCAATAATTACTTAATGTCATTAAGCCTCAGTTTTTTCCTTTGGGAAAATGGGCTGATAGGAGTATTAACCAAGATGGTATCTTGGAAATCCAGATAAGAACTGATGAGGGCCTAAAATAAGTCTCTGGTAATAGGGGTTGGGAGAAGAGTTTATGTTCCAGAGACACAAAAGAAGTCTGACTGATAGGACTGAGCAAGTGTGGGAAGCGAGTATGGGAAGGAGTCAAGGGTGATACCCAGATTTCTGGAGTGAATGGCCAGGCATTCGTTCTAGCCACTGAATACACAAGAAGGTGCATGTGGTGAGTAGGGGAGAGGGTGGCATTGGGGAGAAATGATGAATACAGTGTTGTACACATTGATTTGGGGATCTGGGCTGGAGACACAGGTTTGAGAGAGCTCACCATGGAAAACCAAAGGGGGTGACAAGAAAGAAGAAGCTGGGACAGAACTCCAGCTAACACATGTTCAGGGAGTGAGCGGCAGAAGAAGACTGATGAAAGAGACTGAGAAAGAAGTATTGGAAAAGTAGGCAGAAAACCTGCAAAATGTGATACCATTTCAGCGGGAAGGTTGGAAAATGGTAACACTGGCAAAGAAAGGGTGAATAGACAAGGAAGCACGTTTAGAAGAGAACAGAGTAAATTCCATATTGGATACACTGCTTTTTTGTTGTTTTTTGGGGTGTTTTTTTTTTGAGACAGGGTCTCGCTCTGTTGCCCAGGCTGGAGTGCAGTAGCATGATCTCGGCTCACTGCAACCTCTGCCTCCTAGATTCAAGCGATTCTTGTGCCTCAGCCTCCAGAGTAGCTGGGACTACAGGCGTGCACCACGATGCCCGGCTAATTTCAGATACACTAGTTTTGAGATGTGAGAAAACTAAATAAACTAAGTAGGGATTTTGAAATACACTGTGGATGCATCAGTAGAACTAGGCAAAGACCTCTGACAGTTAGCAACATTTAGATGCAATCATAAAAGACCAGAGAAGTGGGGGGGCAGCAACCAGAAAACGTCTGGGGAAGAGAGGCCAGAAAATACACAGAAAAGATATTCACAGAGGGTGGTCAGTGGTGGGTATGGCAGCTAGAAGAAAAAGGAGGACTTGTGTGTCACAGGCAATTTTTGTTTTTAAAATGTGACAATTCAAAAAACTATAAAAACCTTCCTCCATGAAAAAAATAAAACATCTTTAAAATTGTTTAATATAACATTATGAGTACTATAGATTGAAAACATCATGAAAATTTGGAGGAAACTTTTAAATCTGCATCTGTATAACAACCACTCCACTAACTAAAAAGTTCAATAAAGCAAGTCTTGTAAGCAAAATAGCAAGTAATTGGCCTGGATACTTTTTGATAGAATAGGCCAAACTGCTAGATAGAATAGGCCAAACTGCTAGATGAGTTTTAGGCACATGTGCCTGAGACCTCAGTTATGCTCCTTTTAGTATAGAATTTTTGGATTTTCTTTTTTACATCAGCTATGATGATCCACCTTAGATAACAGCCTCAATTGTTCTTCTAATTTTTCTTGCTCTTGTAGTGACCAGAAAATCAGCATCAGTCCCTAGATCTGGAAATATTGAACTAAAAATTCTGTGATATAATTAAGAACATAACCTGGGCTGATGGCAAAATGAACAGCAAGACTTGGGAATCCGACCTTGTCCTGTTCATCTTGACATCCCAGCCCTTTGCGAACCCGGAACCCAACCCACAGAGGCACTTCACAAATGTTTGTTGAACAAAAGGCAACATAAAATATTGCATTTAACAAGCTCTGCTCAAATCCCACTACTTCAGAGGGCTTTTCCTGATGAATCCCACTCTCGGAAGCCACTTTGTACTCATGGATTTCCATATAAGCTTTTAATCTTGCCATCTTGCAATTATTATTATTCATGTGTTGTTTTTAATTATTCTCCTATTAATTTGTGTGTGTGTATGGGTGTGTGCTTGCACATGTACACGGGCTTTACTTCCTCAATTCACTACAAGTCCTGTAAGTCAGGTCCCTTATTTTCCTCTGCTTTGAATTACCCAAAGTGCCTATGCAAGTCTGGGGACAGTAGTTACTTGTAGTTGAAATATCTCTCCTCCACTTAGACTGCACTGTTAAATATTTCAGTCATCGCCAATAGTTATTTTGTCACTGGTATGCATGCCATTCTACTTCACAGAAAAATAAAAGGTTTGACATATGTGAGTGCTAAGATTTCATAATAGAATGAATTTCTAAAAGAGCAAATACTTAATTCTTCTTTATAAGTCTGGTAGACACTTTTTTTACTTATTTATTTATTTTTTGCCAGAAAACCTCCATGTATACCTAAAGGCTAATGCCTGGTAGGTGATATGAGACATTCACGTGGGGGTTCTTACACATCAGACACAACCCGCACTTTAACTCTGTAGATCACAGGTGAAACCACGCTCCCTGGCTACACAAAAAAACAAAAATATTATGGGAAAGAGCCAAAGCAACAATCATATAAACTAATGAATTCTTTATGGTTTGCTTAAAAATAGACATTTCCCTGGTAAGGATTCATTTAAGAAAAATCTTCTTTGGAAGCAGAAAGTTTTCCAAGTCAGAGAAGAATAAATCAGTTCTGCCAGATAAAAGAATATTTTAAAAGGCCAGGTGCTGCTGGTTCACACTTTGGGAAGTGCAAACACCAAAAGGCAGTATCTGTTTTTACTTTGATAACCATAATTACCATCTTCATGTAATTAATACCACTAAAATTTATGCCCTCTATCAGCTTAACGTAATATTCATTTATTTATTCATTCAACAAATATTTATTGGGTTCCTAGTACATGTCAGGTACTGATCTAAGTGCTGAGGATACAAGAGAAGAAACAAAATCCCTGTCTCTAACTACCACATTCTGGTTAAATAAAATAATATTAGCACAGTGGGATTATATATGTAAACTACAAGAAATTACTAAAGGGTTAAATTTTTTTGAAAATTGCTGAAGATTTAAAATTTAAAATAACACTGTAGGAAATTGAGGACATAATTTTCATTTTATATAAAAATTTTAAATCATTTTTGCTGCCCTATTTTAAGCCCACCAAATAATAACCACCTAAAAGAACTGCTACCTAATTCTTACACAAAAGGCATGTGGAGCCTCTTGGGAAATGCACATTTTCCTAATTTTTAGGCTTTTATAACAGATTACTTGGGGTCTTCTAGAATATACAGCATGATCACATATCAGGTTAATTAAAATAGAATCCTTTCTGAGATTAATAATAAATAATTTACTTACAAAACTTTAATGACATATCAAAAATGAATTTCAGTCCAGGCAAACTAGCTTTATTTGTATCTGTGAAGCTGCTAGGATGAACAAAGGCTTCTGGTACAAAGCACTTAACTCTAGCTCAACACAGATAGCTGGGTTTTGAAAAGAAGACCATTTGACTGATGGATTCTTTTGGCCTACATGTTGACCTTATTGTTGTGTTTCCCAAAGCTGTTCATGTTGCGGTTATTGTAATAAAGCTCAGCTATTGAAAATCTGAAGCCACGCATCATAGCATATGCTTATTGTATGACATGTTTATTATTTTTCTTTCTGTTGGTTTTATGGTACATTCCCACAGTGACGCATGAATAACTATTATATATTTGTTTTCGAGGTGTGTGGATTGGCTCAAAGACAGACAACTTTTGCCAGCTTCACCTGTGGTTGTAAGCTCATTAGAATTCCAAGAACCATGAAGGACTAAAGGAAACCTAGTACCTTTGAGCAATATGGCTTGATTTTCCTAGCCAAAGACTTTATTTCAAAGATCTTTTATAAATAGTACTATCAACTTGTTTATTTCCTTCCTCTGTTACAAACAAGAACATATGAGTTATGTTACGGAAATATCAATCTTCTAAACTTTCTTTATTCACCCTTTTGAGAATACTAGATCCTTTAGAGGAATCATTTATTTTGGTGTTTCTTCTTAAAAAGAAAAAGTCCACACTTGTTGATTGCTGTGAGGACAGAAAAGCCAACTCTATGGTTTGTTCATATTATCTGTTTAATACAGAAGCAGTAAACCCGGAAAAAAATACTTTTAACATTTGCTTACAAATACTGTTTAGAAAGCAGTTTGAGTTTAAAGTACCAAATATGAGAGAATCTACTTGGTTAATATTTTTGAGATCTGCTACTTTGTCACCTTATTTTTTTCAACCAGAGACTTTGGCTTTCTCATTAGTTCTTCATTAAGAGTCCCTGGATTGCCTCAAAGTGCAATCCCTTAGACAAATTAGTTTGCCTTTTAAAAAAACACCAGCAACAGAAAGCCCAGTAGGAAAACAAGCATTATTCTAGAAAGCAGCAACCCTGGAAAGACAGTTTTGTTAGTGGAAACACATTAGTCTTTCACAAACTAAGCAATGATGATATTTACAGAGCAGTTTGTAAAAGGTCAAACGCTCATCTTCTGCCAACAAATGCAAGGAAAAGCAGGTACTCCAGCAGGTTTTTCAAGCAGGGATCTATGGACACGTTTTCAGGAGTCAGACTTTCAGGATATTTAAAATAATTTTAATAGTTTTGTTTCAATAGCAGAGTAAAGATGTAAAAACTCAACCTTTTAGCAGTTCTAAAGATGGAACTTTTCTTTGCAGTGATAATTCTCAAATGGAAGACATTTTAATAGAATAAGATTCTAATTTTTAGGTCAGCATTTCTCAAAGTGGACTCCACTGATGTGTTGTGGGGTTTCTGAAGATGATTCTATCCTTTCCAAGGGGGTCCAGGCATTATTCCAGTTTGAGAACCGGTGCTCTGCGGTGTGAACCGTTCTGTGCTGCAGAAGGGGCCGGCAAAGGCAGAGGGCGCCACCGTGAGGCCCCCATTTCAACGCTTGTCATTTCAATTGTGGTGGGTTAGAGATCACAGGGAAGCAATGCTATCTGCTGAAGAGACATCAGACAGTGTAGTAAAAAGGGTAATCCATTTATTTTCAGAGAAGTTTTCCACTCAGAGATCATACACTCTGCAGATCACAGAAACACATGCAAGCATGAAATTTAATTTTTAGTAACTCTTTCCCGGGGCTTCCATAGAAAGCAACAGTGAAAGGAAAATGATAATCATGACAAGGCAATTACAGAGAGGTTTGGGGAAAATGAAAAATTTTGAAAACAGGTAGTTTAAAATTGCTTTAATTAAAAAACAATGCAAGCTGCATTATTTTAGCTCAAAAGACCAAAGTTAACATCACAGAGACAATACTTTTAAACTTTAAGATAGTTGAGAATGATTGATGCACGTATTTTTTCCCAGAAGTGATTTTTTTCCCCTAGTGATTCAGAATCTATAAATGTGATAAATATTGACTTACCAGGCTCCCAACAGATGGAATAAAACATGTAGTAAAACAAAAGCAATACACTTGTGCTTTAGGCATGAAATGAGTGAGAGATTAAGCTGAGGCTTCCCTGTATTATTAAGAGGAAACAAAGTGATAATATTAATGCTTATGCACAACTGCATGGCATTTGCAGCAAATAAATATGGCAAATCCAAAAAAGAAGGAAAGAAATAAAAAGACCCAATCATTCTTTTTTCCCAGGGCAATTGTTCCCTGTCCTTTAATTTCCAAAACAATTAAAGGAAATTTTTTTTAATTACTGAAAAACAATAATTAAAAAGTTTCTATTCTTCTTAAGTTTTCTGACCACTCCTTTTGATTGCATGTTTTCAAGTATACACTGAGGGCACATTTGTTTCAAAAGAAAATTATGATTTGGCTTGTCTAACAGTGCTAAGAAAGAATACTAAGACAGTAAAATACTGACTTGAATTCCCCAATACTTACTTAAACACTTCTCAGACAGGATGGCATTTTTCCTGATGGTAAAAGGTACAATGCAATGAAAATTCAAATTGTATATAATAACTATGACACGATATTGTCGTACTGATACACAGGTGATTTTCCTCCATAAAAAAAATCTTTGGAAAGAACTTTTAGCTGAAGTACGGGCCAAAATGGCAAGTTTTCCCTGAAAGCACTAGATGAAATAGTATTTTATATATATATATATATATATATATATATATATATATATATATATATATATATATATAATGTAAAAATCCATTTATCAATGTTTTGGTTTTGGTTGTTACCTTTTGTTGCAATGATATAATGCTCTCTAGGGCCACTGGAAAGAAGCAAAGATCAAAGAAGTAAATTCTTACATGTCAGGTTTTCCAAACCATCATCGCTGCAACAAAATAATTTGTCAAATTGTCAAAATTTACAGCCATCCCAGACACGGGAAATTTTGACCAAGTTTGTGCCTTCACCCAGTGCTAATCTCACTCCCAGAGCTGTAAACATGATGGCCGAAGTGACAGCCTGGCTACAAATCCGTCTGGCAGCTTCATTAGACATCTCTCGCCTGACTGATTAAACTGCATTTAAGACCCATTTTTATTTTTTCAAGGCTTTTGTTTAAATTAAAAGGTCGTGTTTTCAAGCAAATGATCCACTGCTCCTTTCCATCCAGGATCGTAATACAGTTACATTATTACTAGTGTTACCCAAAGGAGAAGGAGTCAGATGCCCTGCACACCAGCCAGGGGCTCCTCCCCTGGGGACAGCCGGGACACTGGGGAGAGGGACTGTTTATTTATTTGCAGAAGAACCTAGTGAGGAGGCCTGGCTGGTGAACATTGAAATTGTCATCAAAGTCCTAATGGCCTCCTAATGGGAAAGTTTGGTTCAATATTAAGGACAAACCAGCAATTTCAAGTCATCCTTTAAAACTGTAGCAGTAACTTTTTCTTGAAGTGGATGCTTTTTCATAAATCTTGATATTTTATCACTGTCCATGCTTAAAAAAAAGCAGCTAAAATATCAGCTTTCTCATAACCCAGACTGCTGCATCAAGAAAATATAATGGAAACACATGCTACAGTGTAAATAATATTTGCTAACTTTTTCTGTAATGTATCAGAAGGTTCATATTATGAATAAAATAGAGGGCAGATCGACGCTCCTGAGTCCCTATTGCAGGCATTCAAGCCAAACAAGGAAAAATGCAGGAAACTTCACTGACACTTTCCTGTGGTTTTTCTGTTGGTATGCGTGGCAAATACAGAAGAAGCATCTGAGAAATCATTCCTGAGCTGTTCTAACTTCATGGGCGACCACTGAAGGCTGTTACCCATACATTTCACAGTAGGCACAAAAGCAAGAATATGGGCCAGGTGCGGTGGCTCACACCTGTAATCCCAGCACTTTGGGAGGCCGAGGTGGGTGGATCACGAGGTCAAGAGTTCGAGACCAGCCTGGCCAACATGGTGAAACTACCTCTCTACTAAGAAGACAAAAATTAGTCAGCGTGGTGGTGTATGCTTGTAATCCCAGCTACTTGGGAGGCTGAGGCAGGAGAATCGCTTGAACCCTGGAGGCAGAGGTTGCAGTGAGCCAAGATCGCGCCACTGCACTCCAGCCTGGGTGAGAGAGCAAGACTCTGTCTCGGAAAAAAAAGGAAAAAGAAAAAGCAAGAATCTAAAAACTAGTGACTGTGTTTCCAGGGAAATCTGCCTACATACAAGAGAGGGAGAAACTGTTTGCTTGCAGCCTTGTTTGTGCCTTTGCCTCGCAGTGTTTGTCCTGTTTATAATGTTTGTCTTTACTTCATAATGTATTTACCATGCTTCAGTGTGAGACCAATGCCTTTGTCATGTGCTGATGAAACAAGCGAGGTCAGGATGCATCTACACAGGTAGTGGGATTGATCCTGGAAACTAAAGTCTTTTTTTTTTTTTTTTTTTTTTTTGAGACGCAGTGGCCGGATCTCAGCTCACTGCAAGCTCCGCCTCCCAGGTTCACGCCATTCGCCATTCTCCTGCCTCAGCCTCCCGAGTAGCTGGGACTACAGGCGCCCGCCACCTCGCCCGGCTAGTTTTTTGTACTTTTTAGTAGAGACGGGGTTTCACCGTGTTAGCCAGGATGGTCTCGATCTCCTGACCTTGTGATCCGCCCGCCTCGGCCTCCCAAAGTGCTGGGATTACAGGCTTGAGCCACCGCGCCCGGCCACTGAAAACTAAAGTCTTATTTCCTAGTGCTGATATTTCTCATTTGTTAGTTATGGAATTTTAAGCTTTCATCTGTTATGAAATTCTATGCAAAATTGATTTTTGGATTAGATTTCATCTGTCTTTTTTTTTTTTTTTTTTTTTTTTTTACATTTTCAATTATAATTAAATCCTCTGTAATCATCAAGGGTTGAGTAGAACTGGTGTTGGCAAACTCCTACTGAGCATCAGTAACTCAGTGTGAACAGGGTTAGTGAACCATATTAAAGGAATAGTATTGCCTTTTCATTTTCATTTCAATGAGATTCAACTTGTAATAAATATATTTGCATACTGATATCGCAAATAAAATCCAAAAATTACACACACGCACACATACACACACACACCACAAACAACAATAACAACAACACATAGACACTTTCACATACTTGAAATGTAAACAATTTCCAGATCTTCAAGAACATTGCTAGACTCTCTATACCAAAAAGCCCAAGTTCTTGAACTGCATTCATGTAAGCCTATTTGAGGGAGACTGCTCCCAATGATGTGTAAGGAGTTTATATACGGACACTGATGAGAAAAGAGAATCGACGTTTTGAACTTTAGTAACTTTTCCAATGTTCATTTCCTTTCTTTAATTTGTTGTTGAACAATAAAACAAGATAAAGAACCTGCTAAGAGAAAATGAAATTTGGCTCAAGTTATCAAGTTGTTAAATCTGAATAGTAAAAATAAACTTAAATACACTATTTTAAAAAATGATTCTGGCACCAAAAATTTAAATTAATAATGAAAATATGTTCTTTGAAAGACACAGAATTTCAAAATATAGTGATCTCATTGAAAAGTTCATTAATTGAAAAATTAGAGTTTCCCAACAAGTTCTTAAAAAAAAAATCTCCATAGAAGGTATTTTAACATATACGCTAACTTAGGATATCTTGAAATGTTACATGAGTATGTCCCTATTAGTTTTAAGCAGCACAAACTAAACATTAAAACTGATTTTAAATTGCTTAAATAGGGGAATATGTAAGGTGTTCCTGTACCTTATGTTGGTTGTTGTTATTGAGTTATTTTGAGTAGTTTTTAGATAACTATCTGATCACTAATGATCAAAGTAATTGATATACTGCAACTTCTATTCCTGATCCAATACTTCAGTAAGCCAGTCATTACCTATCTAAAGCAAATAAATAAATAAATGAAAGCAAATAACTTCAATTTTTCAGATATCAAGAGCTTAATTAAAATTAAGTTAATGTCAACAATTTTAGATGCAAAAATATTTCCCAAAATGAGTGTCAAATTGACAGGGAGAAGGTGAGATATTTTGCTAGTCTTTCCTATGTTTTTACCCTGAAAAAAAGAACCTATTTTTCCATTTGAAAATCTCTACCAAGTGGGTCAAATCCAAATAACTAACAATTTGTTCCATTCATTAATCATGTAAGCTCTAAAGATGTGTTTTTGAAAAAAGTATATTAATATTGATGGACACATTTGGCAAAGCAAGATCAGCTATATACAAAAGCCATTTTAAACAGCCTCTTTAATAAGGTAGGAGAAGAAAAATACCAGCGCACAAGAGTATGTGTTTAATTAGGAGGTATACTGTATTTAGGAACATTCTAATGAATAATAAATGATGTTTTATTTCCTGTGTCTTAGACACAAAGCCAAATAATCAAGAATCAAAGCAACTCCAAGTATTAGGTAACAATCAGTAAACTTGGGCAAGATTCTTTTTCCCTCTCAAGTTTAATTGGCTCATTGTTCCCAGGAACTATAAACCATGGGGTTGGTGGCAGTGCCGAAGTTTACTTCTATAAAGGAAGATTAACATATTCTGGAACTTTACACTAATCCTTGTTTTGAGTTAACTCAAGCAGATTGGATTAGTAATTCTTACCTACCACCCACTAGAAGGGACCCCAGCCTCTTTTCTTTGACAGCCAGTGGTATTGTACACCTTCTGTGCATTATCTCCCACTGAAAACAGTCTCCAGGAAGAAACTGTGTTAAAGGAGAAAGAAATTGTTTTACATGAGGGGGGCAAGAACCAGGCTTCTCAAAGCTGAAGCGGGTTGTTTGTCTATTATCAGCTTGGTGCACATTTGGTTAATTCAGGCAGTGGTGGGTATTCTGAGAAGTTCATTAAACATTTCCTCATCAGTGAATTGGCTTTTCTCTTCTCCTCATCTGGGGAGGGCTGCTGCCGAGAAGCAAGAGGAAAGCCTCCTCCCTTCAAGTCCTCCTAGAACCTTTTCTGGCTCCTTTCTTTTCCTTGGATTCTCTCAACTCTCAGATATGAACCAGAAGTAAACTGAACAATTCTCTAGGGAAAATTATTTAGCCCTGTTCTTATTAATACAACGACCTTACCTTCCTATTGATGTGAAATCGTTATAGAAAGAACACAAACAAAAAAATCAAGTTCTGCTGAGATGCCTTTGGCTTGTAGATTCAGATCCCCACAGGCCTATGTTGGCACGTGCCTGAAGAATTTTGATTTTGTACTTTTGAATAAATGGCTTAACATCCCTTTTTATTCTTATCTTTAACTTTCTAACAATCTTACACTATGACCACTATTCATGATCTACCTCCATTCTGTAAAGAACAAAACCATAGAAATCCGCTGCTGTCCTCGTTTTCGTGGTAGCTTTTGCTACAGAGCAGCCAGCTGGCCCTTTTGTAATGCTAGGACATAGTCAATCACTGTTTTAACATTAAACATTATTACAAGCAGGTAAAATATTTAATTTTTTGTTCTACGAGTGAAAAGTCTAAATATGAATTCTTGTTTTACTTCAAATAACAAATACAATGTAATTTGAAGCAGAATTGCCAAGAAGTTGATTTTAAAAATTAAGCTGATGTTTAAAATTACTTTACCCCATTCCTTTACATGAATTCCAGCCAAGTGAGAACAACTGCCTACTAATTATTAAATAGGGAATAATGATCTATGATTTTGAGGAATTTGAAAGAGACAAAGCAAGAGATAATTACTTAGCATCCACTTGGAGCCAACCACTAGCCTAAGCCATTTATACACAATTTTGTGTAAAATAGACGTTAGTTTTCCCATTACACAGATGCAGAATCTGACAGGTTAGATAGTGTTCCCAGAACAATATAGTGAGCATGAGGATTTGAACCTAGGTTGATAGGTCTCCAATACTCATATTGTTTTAGTACCAAATATCTTATGTTTCACGTAATATCATTTTGAGAGCTATAAGTTCATAAGTTAAGAGCAATGATTAGTATACAAACGAACTTGACCAACGTTCTGGCCACCCAGCAGATGACACTGGTCGAAGGAATGAAAGGAGAGGTAGAACTGAGAGGTAAGCTTTTAACAAGACCCTCACCTAGAAGGGCAGGCCTAGGTAGGACTTGAAACAACCTTAACAGCCAAGGTCACCTATGGTGATGAATACCTAGAAATGTTATAAAGAGATCTCCCAGTGCGGATGTGAGGGCTTCAAGAAGGAACATCACCTGCTTCTACATTGTGCTTCCTCATCTTTTCCTTCCCCCAGCCTTCCCAGTACTGTTCAATCTCAGCCAGAAAATCAGCCCAGCCATCCTTCTGGCCCTTAAAGGAAAGTCACAAAGAAGTCAGAGCCCAAAGCCCTGACCCCCTCCGCACAACTCTGTTTGCCTCTTACTACTGCCTCGATCCTGTTTTCACCGGCTCAGAAATCTTGATCCAATGACACTCCCTCCATTCCTCCCTCTCTCCAGGCCCTCTGTGGTCTTCTACTGTAACGACAAATTATATAGTTACCATCGCTGTTGGGTGAATACACACATACACACACACATTACTGTCAGCCGAACTCTAGCCTTCCTTAGAGGAATGCCTTCCAAACAACCCTGGGCAGGACATAGACATTTCTGTGCAAGGTAAAAGGAGTGAATAGATTCTAATCTTTCCTCAGGCATCATGCACAGTGAAAGGAGTGGGAGAAACCAAGTGTTACCTTTCTTTTTCTTTTCTTTTTCATTACCTCCTATGTGTTAGCCAGGGATGACAAATAGGTTTCCACTGGGCGGTCATCCCCAGCAAGTGGCAACGTCCGTGGAAGCCTCCTGTGGAAGAAGGTAAGCCTCTGCTCATTCTGAGTTGCACAGTGCCACAACGACCCACCCCAGCACGCCAGCAGTCTGCACCAGGAAGGAGCACTGGCTTAGCTCTACTGGCAAAGACAGGCTAGGTTTCAGAATGTACTTTCCATACTACATTTCAAAACTTCAACTTTGTTTAAAAACTTTGTCATTTGTCTTAGGCCTTTCTCAGTCCAAGAAAGGACTAAGATGTTTCCCGAATATTTTTCTTGGTCCCTGTTCATGGAGACAATTATCTAACATTGCAACCAAACAAATCTTCTTTCTTTTTACTCTCCTGTAAATGTTGACGTCTATAGAATATTCCTTTAATATGCATCAGATTTCCCAATCTATTAGTCAACATTTGTTGGGTGCTAGTGAAAGAGAACCAAGTCAAGCTAGTGTAAGCCTTAAAAGGTATTTGATCTGCTCTCTTAAGTGAGAAGTCCCACTTCTCATTTAAGTAACTTCAGGCACAGCTAAATCCAGGAGCAAATGTCATTTAAATTCTCTGTCTCTCAGATTTACCTTCAACTATATGTGAGCCGCATTCACTCTGCTTTGCAAATGTCCTTACTTAAAGGGCCTGGGGAAGATGGCTGGCAGCACGTCCCAAACACACATACATACATGTTCTCACGCTAAATGGGGAAGAAATTCTAAAATTGCCAAATGACATGCCATATTTCATTCATTCTAGAACTTCTTCCTTCTTTTCTTCCTATTTCTCCTTCTTTCTTTTCTTTTTTCCTTCCTTCCATCCTTTCTTCTTTTCTTTAATTTTTTCAGCATTTAGCATCTCTGCAATCAGAATACATCTTAAACTTGCTGTCACCAGATGGCAGTTGAGACACTACTCAAACATGTTCTCTACCCGAACACATTGTCTTTACCTGAGCATGTTCCTCAGAACTTGCAGAATGGATGTCAGTGGCTTAGGAAAAAACTCCAGAGACTGTAATACTCTTTTCAGAAATACTTCATCACTGATAATCTTGATGAGAATGCTGGTTGGAAAAACATGTGTAACAGCAACTGCAAGTCCAAAAATAATTCAGAATTGAACACTGCATGTAAAGATGTGTTAGAAGGACCATTAGTTTTGCTTACATTTTATTTTTATTTGTACACAAGTGTAAGATATTACAAAAATTGGTGTCACTATAAGTCTAAAGAAGTGCTTTCAGTAAATATAAAATAAAATTTCATAATGATGCATCTTAGCACAAATGAAGCAAGTGATGTCTACAAATTCATATCCATTTTCTGTTCACTAGAACAGAATTGTAGACAAGTCCCAATTCTGAGCTGACAGAAGTATTGTTTTATGTCATTATAGTACTATTCATGATTTTCATTTTATTTTATCTACACATGAAATTGTGAGTAAGGAGATAACAGAGTTTCCTAAAGATAGTATAGCAGAAAACTTGCAGACCTAAGAGAAAGAACCCAAGATTCTTGAGTTCCAAGCCTAACTCTAGCTGGAAATCATAGGGGACTCACTTAACCTATCTGGGCTTTACCTAACCTTACCTGTAACAGAAATTGAATAATCACTAAGATCTCATTGCTTATAATATTTTTAAAACTAACAATGTAATATATGTACTATTAAAAACCTAGTGTTCTTATTCTAGAATTCCATGAATTATTTTAGAATGCGTTAAGTATATGACCGTATCACACAGAAAGTGTATCCCAAAACATTAAAAGTATGTTAAAGCCAGCAACACCCATGGTTTTTCCTAAATACATCAAAATAGCACAAAATATCAGGTTAAACATTATTCAACATTTCTTTTTTATCGGTCCACGCTAAACACACTGAAATATCCAGTGTGTTAACGAGTTTAACATTATTGGGCCACATCAGGAAACAACGACTCCTGACTCTAGGTTATTTGTTCAGTAGGTTGATTTTTGTCTGAACAGAAAAGAGTCAGTCAATTTCTTAATTTCTTCCCAAAGAAGCAAGAGAAGGAAGTGGTTACCCAGGAAGCAGATCAGATCAAAGGTGTCCCACAGCTAAAAATCAGAGTTGAAAGAAACAACAACTTGATGTTCAAAATTACACAAAAATAGAACCTGAAGTTTCTGTTAGAGCACAATGCAGACTAAGTATTCAGCCTATAAAAGTCTCCCAACCCAAGAAACAAAAGAAGAAAATACGTGATAAACAGCAATATCAGCAGCTCTAACGAGGCTGGGTGTCAGCTCCTGCATGGAATATCAAGGCAATCATTCTTAATTTCATTCTAGTTTTCTCTTACTCATTTCTTCTCATCACATCTGCAGAGAAACCCCATGCTGTTTGTGCCCCTGATTTCTGCATAACATGTAAATAGTAAGAAGCAGAAAAGGGAGGAAAACCAAAAACCTTCACTAAGCTCTGGAAGTCCAGTATTTGCTAAATATATAACAGAGCCTGCTTAGCAGTTTCTTTTGGTGAGGAAATGGACACAGTTAAAAAGTTTTCCAGGGCTGCAAAAGGAGTAAGTATCTAGAATAAGAATAAGTCTCAGATTCCTAAGCCATTGATTAAATGCAAAATTGAGCTTTCATTTCAACAATGACTGCATCAGGACTTTCACTAGCACAAGATAATTTTGGTATAGACATAAGAAAAATTTGTCTAATATGAATATGTAAGATGGTAGAGTGTGCTACAGAGGGAGAAAAAGCAACCTCTGCCTTTTCAGAAGTATCAGCTAATGTATTCATTCCATAGAACCACTGCTGATATGGTACCTTTTTAACCCTTTTAGACACGGAAGTATTTTATTCCCATTCATCTCCCTGACTGCTTCTTTCTAGTTTCCTTCAATAACTCTTACTTCCTCTTATTGTTCTGACGTTCTCCTGTGTCCCAAAGTACTTTGTCTATGTTGCTTTCAAAGTGTGCCCCAAACTAAACATAAGACTCCAAGAGTGGTCTGACCAAGAAAGAAGAGAATAGTTCCAGTTGGCCCCCTTTTTATCTGCACTAAAGTATTAATGCAACCAGTGCTTCCTTTGTTGTTCATTTTATTGTAAACCTTTACTTCATTTTGATGTCAATAGGAATACCTGAAACATTCACATGCTATTATGTTACAATTTTCCCAGCCTATACTTGCTATTATTTTTTGGACCCAAGTACGAGACTTTACATTTTTCTTATTAAATTCCTTCTTGTTAGATTTGGCCCATTGAGATATTTTAAAATTCTGATTCTGCCATCCAGCAGATAGCTTTTCCAATGAGCTGCAGGCCATTTGCAAATGTGATTAGCATCCCAGCTACATCATCATCCAAGTTATTGATAAAAATGGTAAGAGCAGACAAGAGAGCCTGGCAACAGTGGAGTCTAAACCTCCCTCCAGGAGTGACATTCATGTTAGTGCCTGTGTCAGTCAAGGTCCAACCAGCAAAACGGAAACCACCCTGAGCATTTAAAACAGAGAGAATTTAATACAGGGGAGCTGTTTCACAGAAAACGGAAGATCTGAGAAGCCAACCAGAGAATGATAAGGCAACCCAGAAAGCAGCAAGAGTGGGAAGCCACTGTCACTCATAGGCTGGCATAACCAAGGGAGCAATGTCAGATGAACCCATCAGGAAAAGGTCAGAGCCAAGCAGGAGATGCAGCCATGCTAGCCTTCCCCTGTTCATCTAACTTAGCTGGAAGCCGCTGATGAAGGAGCTTGGGAAACACAGCCTGTTCAGGTCAACCCCAGAGATAAAGAACAGAAGAGCAGAAGGATAAGAAGCAGATTTGAGTTCACACACACCCAGGACCGCTCTAGCCCTTTTTGGGCAGGGTTGTTTAATCAGTTACTAATGGATTGTTCTCGAATCCAAGATGATTTCTCCATCTTGTTTGTAAGAAAATAAGGAAAGAATTTCTTAGGTGTCCTGGTGAAATCCAAATCCATAATATTGACCCTATTTAACTTAATCTAGCAGACTGATAGGCCCACTAAATGAAGAGATAAGACTACTCTAAAATAACTAAGTTTTAGTGATTCTTTGCTTTCCTATTTAAATCTACACAAATTAATATTCGATATGCGCAGGTTAGCAAACTACAGCCTATAGGCCAAATCTAGCTCATCATTGATAAAGTTCATTGAACACAGACATACTCATTTCCACATTGTCTGTGGCTGTTTTCACACTGTAAAAACAGAGTTGAATCATTGTGACAGAGACCATATGGCCTACAAGGTCCAGAATCTCTACTATCTGATCCTTTACAGAAAAAGCCAACCCTTGGTCTATACTTTGCAGACTCCCTCTGCTTCTATCTTTTAAACAGCAGACATTTCTCATCTCTACTCTTTTTGCTCCTCTCCTGTTTTCTGTTTTACCTCTATCATGGTCAGTCGTGGTTGTTATGGACTGAATATTTGTGTCCCTCCAAAATTCATATGTTGAGATCCTAACCCCCATTGTAATGATATTGGGAGCTGAGGCTCTTGAGGGGTGATTAGGTCATGAAGGCAGAGCCCTATAAATGATTATCCCTACAACTGGATCAGTAAAGAGAGAACTTCAATATGGCAAGAAAAAGAGTGAATCATTAAGGTTCTATTGGAATTTGCATACAAGTTAATCGCCAAGGAGTCTTTAGTCAACCTTTTCAAAACTGACATTAAAGCACCTTGAAAGAGCCATGTCTGGAGATTCTAGGTAACAACTCTATTTTTCAATTGCTATTCCACTTGTCCATCCCCTGCCCCAACCCATGACTCTCCATTAATAAAGTTGCTAAAACTTAACCCTACGTTAGTATAACCAGCATATCTGAGGAGCTCTGAAAATTTTGTTACAGTCTATTGAGCCACAGAAAGTCTTTCCAGCACCTAAGGAAGAAATGATGTTTATTCACATATATTCCTTTCTCTCTTCTCAATTCATGAAGAGGTCTTGGCAGGACAAAAATCATAAAACCCCAAACTTCACATGCAGTAAGTCTTATCATGGGTCTGATGAAATGGGACTGGTCTAAGTAAATTTGATTGGGCAAACTATTTTCATCTCACTGTCAGCCAATATCAAGGGCTTCAGGGCTGTTTTATTGATCAAGTTGACTTTTTTAACATTTTGAAATCTGTGTAACTACCCAATATTGCATTGTTTTTTCAGTGTGAAGCTTCTTCCTGGATATCTTGAATCTAAACCTTTAGCATAATTGAGACTTTTGTGCATCCTGAAAGTTAGCATTTTGTTTATTTGCTTATTTGTCTTAAATAAGCCTTTACTTTTAGAATATCACTCCTTTATTCTAACACTTGCCTGTCCTTACTGTTGTTAAGTTTGTAGATCTTTCTCATTTTTGAATTTTAAAATTATATCTCTTTTTATATTACTATATTGAAACATTTTACAAGTATTCAGATAGTTAAAACGTTAAGATCTGTAAGATAATGTCGTTGTTATTCTAAAATTAAACATGAAAGTATTCTGCCAAAGAGCCTTTGTTCTGAGTCTCTAGGAAGAAGAGAAGCTCACAAAAGTGAACTATTAAATGATCTAGGCTATTTCCAACCATTCTTTAGTTTCAAACCACAGTGCTGATTATTTATTTTTAAATATTTTTATAGTTAATAAAAAATATAATTAAATGTAAGGCTTCATTATACTTCTAGTGCTAACCTAAAACTGTTTCAAATGACCTTTATTTTATTATTTCACAACGGCCTTTTGTTCTGGGTTTTTCCATCTGTTTGCTAAGCATTTTTCAATGAAAGTCTCAATTAGAAGAAAAAAGGGAGGGGGGGGACAATCATTTAATTCAAAAATTAATTTGGAGATCAGGCAACTGACTTAGGCTCATGCCAGCAACTTAAGGCTTTTCAGCTTTGGCCACATGATCCAAAGGAACTGAGCAACAACTGTCTAGCTGCTTTAATCCTCCTTAATTTGAGTGCAAAGAAACTCACATGTGTTTCTAAGAACATTGTTGGAGTACAAGAAGTCCATTTCTGGGGGACACCATCTAATGCCCTTGTTTTGCTGATCTCACTGTATTCTGAATTAATTTTTAAACTGCACATAAGCAGAGAGTGAGGTGGGGCTGGGAGTGGGGAGTCGCTAAAAGCAAGGCTGTGTCCTGTGTTGTTAAAACAACTACTAAAGGAGTCTTCAAAGACTTTCTTCATACCACAACATAAGTTGTGATGAAGCTGGGCCTAGTCATGAGAAAGACAAAAGTACGTACTGCTCCCCTTAACTTATCTCCGAGAAGCTGGTGAAAGGCGCCGGAGAACACAGCCTGGCAGGCTGCTTCTCTTCCTTTGTTTGGAACCCTCTGGGTTCACTGGCATTTAGGAGAACTTAATTAAAATCCATGGATAATTTTTCAGGAAGTAGATTAAACCTTTATGGTGAATGCATTCTGTTAAGAGACTTTAATTCTCTCTGACTTGTTTAACTTGGGAGGGGAAAAGCCTAAAGATTGAAAAACTGGTGTGTTTTCTATGCATTTTAAGTCTGCAGAGATGATGGGCAACTGAATTCTCAAAACGTTTTATCTGGGGTTTCCTCATCAAAATGGAAAGTCAGAAAACTAGCTGGGGCTGGACCTTGCTGGATGAAATTGCGGAGCAGGTGCTTCTGTCTCCAGTGCTCTCTGTTTCTGCTTTCTTCAGCCTTCTTTCCCCTTGGTTCCCATCTCCAGCTCTTCAAATAACCTCCCTCCCTAATGCAAAAATCCTCCCTCCTCCTTCACCCACACACAGCCAAACTTACTCTCAAGAAAGAGTTGGATTGAACCATTCAAATCAAGGAGTAAACAATAATTAATGTTTACTGTCTCATGCTTTCTGCCAGTCCCCAGTCTAAGCACAATACATGAATCGTCATTTGATTCTCACAGGAGCCTTATAAGGTAGGCATTATTCTTATGCATATTTTAAGGACCAGGATTGAGATTTGCCAGAATTCACACAAGGATTCCAACCCAGGAAATCACATAAAAAAACTTGTTCTCTTAATCATACAACTCGGTAATTATGCCTTAGTGTATGGATATTAGATGGCTGTTAACACTTAGTGGTTTGCTTTTCCCAGAGTGGTTACATTTGACTAGGGAACACAGCCTTAAGCAAAAGTGTGAAGCTGTAATTGTGTATGTTTCTAATCTGTGGAGCCTACCTGAGGCCTCCAAAACCCAGTCCTGGAAGCAGTTGCCATTGGCCTTCATGATACTAATGAGTCAATTAGGAGATGGAATTAAATAATATTCTTAAAGCTATAACACAGAGTTGGTAAGAGTTAAGATATTCAGGGATTCCCAGTCCTCTTGGTTATATGAATCTTCAGTTATGTAATCCAACTTCTTACCCAAGCAGGATGTCTCTTTCCGAATCCTTGAAAGATAGTCTTTAAGCCTCTTACTTCCAATGCCAGAGAGCTCATTGTACGCCTCAGCTGACTGATCTTCACTAATTGTTAAAATGTTCTTATTTGTATTGAATGCAAACCTGCCTTCCCTGTAAGTCTCATCTGCGTGGAGGGTAAGACAAACAGGAGAGCTGCTTTCCTCTGCGGTCCTCAGACCTTCCCAAATAAAATGATACCCTCAAGGGCACTATCATGAATGAGAGGGAACACAAGTTGACTCAGGATTTAAAACCCCAAGAGACCAGCCCCACCAGCAGCAGCTCTGGGAATGAAATTTTTACCAAATTTTACCATTTTCCACAGCAATTACGTAGTTAGGGAGCCTCATTCTGGGGGCTAGTCCTTTAATCTCCCCAAACCACCTGACATCCAGTCTCCCTTCCATTCCTCAATCCACAGCCTAAATCATTTGACCTTGACAGCGTCTCCCCCTGTCATCTACCCCTCCCCGATCCTGGCTTCTAACAATGACTCAAAAAAACAGCAAAGTGGGATTCATGTGTCAAGTGCTGTGATGTGTACATTGTCATAATGGTGACCTGATTTCACAGGCCCAAATGATTTGAAGATTTCAATATGTGATTATTTTCAGAACTCATGGCTGTATTAAAAAAAAATGTTAGTCACTCTGATGAAAACAAACAGCAAATCAATAAGAAACTGCCTTTAACAAGCAGATTGTGAGGTCAGGAGTTCAAGACCAGCCTGGCCAATATGGTGAAACCCCATTTCTACTAAAAATACAAAAATATGCCGAGTGTAAAAATTAGCCGGGCATGATGGTGCACACCCATGGTCTCAGCTACTCAGGAGGCTGAGGCAGCAGAATCACTTGAACCTGGGAGGTGGAGGTTGCAGTGAGCCAAGAACACACCACTGCACTCCAGCCTGGGCAACAGAGTGAAAATCTGTCTCAAAAAAAAAAAAAAAAGAAAAGAAAAAAAAGAAACTGCCTTTAAGATATGAATAAAGAAAAGGAACAGTCTATGAATGAGATATCTGCCCAAAAAAGCAAGCTTAGTGTGCTTCAAGTTTGATAAGCTGATTTCTGGAAACTAGGTAGGTTTATTAAGGGAGGAAAGTTTTGTTCCTCCTGAAACTGTCATTAGGAAAGGCTGAGACGACAAGAGGGACTCACCACTTGGCCTCCAAACTCAGACCCAGGGTTTTACCTAGTCCAAGAGGTAGCCCTGGCACTGGGCCAGGTATTCAGCCTTATATACAAACTCAGCTGATGAAGAAGTGCCACTCAAGTAATTAAAACAGGATAGGAGAAGAGACAGGAAGGGCTGGATTCTCTCCAGTGTTGACGACAGCCAAGTTCTGGGCCGTTGCCTAGAGTGGCTATCCCAAGGAAAAATGTGTAAAAAGTGCCAACATTTTGTGAATATATTTTGGGTATGCTGAGGAGAGATTAAATCAGAAGGTTTCATACATTTTTTTATTATTATTTCAATTTTGAATCTTGATATTTTACCTTTTTTTTAAATGATTGGATAGTAGAAGTAATCAGCACATAGACCTTAAGCTATCCAAGCCAAAATCACAGTGTGTTGGGAAAAGCAATGACTAGGAGTTAGAAGCCAGTTTTCAAGTCTCAGCTTCAACACAATTAACTGTGATCTTGAGTAAGTCACTTAAGCCTATGAACTCCTATGAGAGAAGGACTTCAAGACCTCTTACATGTCTTCTAATGTAGTTTTGCCATGCTACCTAACAGCTTGCACCAAAAGATTTATCTATCTAGGTCAGGAGCGGTGACTCACGCCTGTAATCCCAGCATTTTGGGAGCCCGAGGCAGGCAGATCACCTGAGCTCAGGAGTTTGAGACCAACCTGAGCAACAAGGTGAAACCCGTCTCTACTAAAAATACAAAAATCAGCCGGGTGTTGTGGTGCATGCCTGTAATCCCAGCTACTCAGGAGGCTGAGGCAGGAGAATCGCTTGAATCTGGGAGGCAGAGGTCGCAGCAAGCTGAGATTGCGTCACTGCACTCTGAGCCTGGGGGACAGAGTGAGACTCTGTTAAAAAAAAAAAAAAAAAAAAAAAAAGATGTATCTATCTATTTATATATCCATACCTATATCTATGTGTCTCTCTGTAAAGTGGTGGAGTGTAGTCTCAGTTTCACTGTGTTTCCAGGTACAACCAGCAAAGGACGTTAAGACTAAAGGGTCAGTGTTGGAGAGAAGGCAGAAATGTTTGAATGACCTACTGAATGGTAGGTCTTAAAATAACTGAAGAGGCTGGAAGAGGGAATTAAATTGTAGTGTTGAGGAAAGCTGAAATTGAGTAGGGGCTGTGTTTAGTTAAGGCAGCGCCCAGCACAATACGTGGTGTCCAGTAGGTGCCCAATAAATGAAAACACTTATAAATTAAGACTTGCAGGGCCAGCCGCGGTGGCTCACGCCTGTAATTCCAGCACTGTGGGAGGCTGAGGTGGGCGGATCATGAGGTCAGGAGGTCGAGACCATCCTGGCTAACACGGTGAAACCCTGTCTCTACTTAAAAAAAAAAAAAAAAAAAAAATACAAAAAATTAGCCAGGCGTGGTGGCGGGCGCCTGTAGTCCCAGCTACTTGGGAGGCTGAGGCAGGAGAATGGCGTGAACCCGGGAGGCGGAGCTTGCAGTAAGCCAAGTTCACGCCACTGCACTCCAGCCTGTGTGACACAGCAAGACTCAATCTCAAGAAAAAAAAAAAAAAAGACTTGCAGGTAATAGATAGAATAGGCTCCAGTGTAGGGTTAAGTTGCAGGGGGAAGCTTCTATAGTCCAAATCCTATCCAATGACTCTGAAAACACAAGGCCAGATAACCACAGAGGACATTTTTATATTCATACTTTTGACCCAACTCATTTAAGTCAGAAAAGTCAGGAAAAGCAAGAGTGAACACATATGATTCCAAAAATAGTCCCAGACCTGCTTTATGGAGACCTCCCGAATAGGGTAGTGTGGCTAGGATGAAAGGTAGTCCAGCAGCACAAGGCAGCCTGGAAGAGGAAGCAGTCATGCTTGCTCTTTTCCTTGCACATGTGTGCTGGCCAGAAAGGGCAAACACTCTGTAGATGTCATGAGCAGGACCCAACCTGGAGACCTTGATAAAGCAGTCGAAGTTTTCCTTCTGCAGCCCAGTCTCCTCTTTCTGCCATTTCCCCCTGAATTGGACTTGTTGCTGGCAACCCTTTGATTCAGAGATCTGGCAGTCGGAGTTCTGGAAAGTAATTCTTTAGAGTTATGTTTAAAGATGATCATTAAGACAATGCTACATTCAGCTAGTTATACTTAACTACATATTATGCTGTTAGATTCACAGTTATCCCTCCACACATGCATAATGGTCAAAAATATAGTGAATACCAATGGTTTGGCTTCCAATTCTCTACGCCTCTTATCCTGTAAAATGGGAGGACTTCCATAACCCTTTTGGCATGGAATGTAGTTAATTCCATTTGTGAATAGAGATACCAAATCTGCTCCAATTTTTGACTCAATTATCACCTGGGTTACAAGTTGCCTACTTCTATGCTTTTTCATTTGAGCAGTAATTTTCTATGCTGTAACCAAGCTTCTTAAGCCAGTTATTAGCTATTGTGCAAGGTAACTACAGGACAACAAAGAGTTAAGGTATTATTATCCAAATGCGTTCCAGCAACCCAAGAACATCACTGATTGCTGGGAAACTAAATCAGAATTCCCCCAAATATTTGAATCTCCCAAAGAAAAGAGCAAGACTGAGGAGGAAGACCAGACTGGAAAACAAAAGAGAGAAGGAACCTCCAGGGGGAGGTGGCAGATGGTCCACCAGGTGGACTTTGACAGTCCACAGAACTGGCCAAACTGACTGGTGGACCAGGCAATTTTTAGCAATGATTGCAGTGTGAGCCAGAGTGCACCAGCCATATGGCACAGGGCCAGTCATCACTCCTAGTGACATTCCAACCAGATAAGCAATACATTCATTGCTGGAAGGGGGTTGAGGGGCACTGGGGAGAAAGTGAAGAAGAATAGGCAGGCAAGCGGGATGGAATAGAACATATCCACAACCCAAATCTAACAGGTTCCAACATGTCTGAACAGGTAACTAGTAAGGTGGCTTAACCTTTGTTCTCTGCACACCCAGGAACATTGCCCTCTGAGCAAGATTTGATTTACTCAAAGAAGTAATTAAATCTGGTGGCATAGTGCTAATCAGGATAACATTCAGCACTCGGAGCTGGAAAATTCTTTCTCTCCCCTTTGTAAATGCCCAAACCCTAGGCACCTTATTATTCAAGTTTCTAATTAAAAAGAAATAGGAACAGTTCAATAACCTGGAGCAATCCATCATGCTCACAACCTAATAAAAGAATGCAGGGTCGCGAAGACACTCTCCCCTCTATTGAGTACTGTAAGACTCCACGGCGAGAAAGCAAGGAGTTGCTTAGTTCTTTACCTCTCTGCTGACTTAACTGTCATATTGCATAGTTGCTGCTAAACTGCACGAAAGGTATTTGTAATCTCATGACGGTGACTGGAAGGGGTTGAAGGACACAAATTAAGTCTCAGAGCAGTAGAGCTGACTAAGAATGGAAGGTCAGTCAGTTGACTCTTCCCACAATTCCCCGAACAAGGCAATTATTCATGAAGGAAATTTCAAATTATTTTCATTAGACTTGTGTTTTACCAATCTAACCAAAGTGATTAATTAGGGATTAAAATATTTACTCTGCACATGCTGCCTTGGCTCAGCACTAGCATATTTAAGCATTGTGCTAAAAGGGTCAGCTGTTTCCAGTATTGTTTGGAATTCATTTCCTATTTTCCATGTAAAAGGGCACTGACATGCATGTCTATACCATACTTACGGTCTCTCCAGGCACCAAACTGGAGAAGCAGGAAGAGGCTCCAGAGTTCCCACCCTTTGGCCTCAAATTTCTTCCTTGTTAGAACCACTTTGTGTCAATGGTCATAGTTTTTCTGTGTCTATGTCTTTGGAACAAGGTATTCAGAATGGCTGGGGGCAAACAACAACACCCCTGAGGAATGGCACGTATAGAGCATGCTGTACAGAGAGATATACCACGGCACACATGGGAGGGAGACCACAAGAATGGGGAGGTGGGTTCTGAGATTTTTAAAGGGGCTTTTAGTACTGTAGGATTCCATAGAGCAAGTTATAAGAATGGTTTCCAGTGTTGAGATAGTGGCAGCAAGATTGGTTATTCAAACAGGCCCATGACTCACTTGTTCCAGGGGTGCCCAGCAGGACTGGAGCATTTATATGTGTTTCAATTTACTGCCGCTTCAATGGGACTCCAAATGGAACATGAGTACTGGAGTTAAGCCTTGTTTACTCATAAGTTTCCAACCTTTTAAGAGATTGCTAAGACTCTGCATGGAAGGAGATGGGAGAACTGCTTTCTTATGCTGCTACTGGACACCTTCACTAAAGGGATGAGACTCACAGGGGTCTGCATCTCTGAAGATTCGCAAAGGATAGTTTAAATGATGTGGATGATGCTTAGGAATTTTTCGTTTTGTATCCTGCCAACAGTGTTAATCATATTTCTTCAGTTGTTCTCTCCTAGCCTTCAGAGACAGAGAAAAAAAAATTGTATTTATAATTATATATGCATAGGAATAAGCCAACTAATTATTCTGGAAGCAGAGATGGTGAATACAAGGTGGTAAATAAAACCATGAGCCTTGTAGGATATAGTTGAAGAGGAGAATAGTAAGTCCAAGACTTTGTCTGCAGGGACAAGCAGGGCTCAGGATGAGTTGGGAGAAGCACTGCTGTCAGAAGAAGAGGGAGCCCTGTATCAGGAAAACTACCAAGGTAGGGTGCACTGATGCCAAGGCTGAAAAATGTCCAATAGAGAGGGATGGATCCACAGTATTCCAGGCAGGAGAGAAGTCCTGGATAGGTCAGAAGAAGGTATTCATTGACAGAGAGATCAGGAGTTTCAGTGGAGCACTGAGGCCATAAGCCAGGTTGGCTGGAGCCCAAGGAGACAGCTGGTGTAGAGAGGTGGATATGGCAGCAGGTACAGCGGCACAGCTCTGTAGTTTATCTAGGAATAATAATAATAACAATGAAAATAATGCACGGGGTGCTTTCCATGAGCCAGGTACTACGTAAGCAATGTTTCACTTTCTTTAATCCTCACAACTATCCTATGTCCATTTTATACACAGCTATTAAGAGCCAGAACCAGAATTCAAACCAGATCTGCCATGGAGCAAAGCTTATGCTCTTAATGAGCACAGAACGGTCTTAAGAGGAGAGAAATGGAAGGGGGAGAAAAGGGGTTGGTGGGAGCATTGGTGGGGAGTATTGTGTTACTAGTGAAGCCTTAAGGGATAAGACGTGGAGAAATAAATCCAGGGGCATCTTTCACTCCAGAGCAATAGCGTGGTCTACAACAGGGGTCCCCAACCCCCGATATCAGTCTGTGGCCTGTTAGGGACCAGGCCACATAGCAGGAGGTGAGTGGTGGGAGAGCGAGCGAAGCTTCATCTGGATTTACAGCCGCTGCCCATCACTCGCATTAGTGCCTGAGCTTTGCCTCCCATCAGATCAGCAGCAGCATTAGGTTCTCATAGGAGTGCAAACCCTATTGTGAACTGCACGTGAGGGAGCTGGGTTGCATGCTCTTTATGAGAATCTAATGCCTGATGATCTGTCAGTCTCCCATCATCCCCAGATGGTACTGTCTAGTTGCAGAAAAACAAGCTCTGGGCTCCCAGTGATTCTACATTATGATGAGTTGTAAAATTATTTCATTGTATATTACAATGTAATAATAATAGAAATAAGGTGCACAATAAATGTAATATGCTTGAATCATCCCCAAATCATCCCTCCCTCCCCTGGTCCATGGAAAAACTGTCTTCCATGAAACCAGTCCCTGGTATCCAAAAGGTTGGGGACCTCTGGTTAGAGACTCTAGGGAACACACTTAGGTTGGGAACCAGCAGTTTTGGATTCTAATTTCCACTCAGTTCTTCAAAAGTCTTTTTACTTTAGGAAAGCCACTCAACCTTTGTGCCTTAGATTTTTCAACCATTAAACAAAAGCAATATTGCTTACCTTATCCGATTTATGAGGCTATAATAAGGATGAAATACTGCAAATTAATTCATTAAAATGGCTCACAATATTTGGCAAATGATACGGGGCAAGCACTTTGCCAAACACTTCACGTGCATTCTTTCCTCTAGCATTCATGATAACCCTATGCCTAGGTACTACCATTGCCATGAGATAAAAGAGAAAAGAAGAAATATTTCATAAAGTTCAAAGAACCACAGGCATGTACGTCTTTATGATTATGGTTTTGTAGGAAGCAGTGGCATCCAGCTTAAAGAGGAGATGGTAAAAAAAAAAAAAAAAAAAAAATCTGAACCTTCTAGAAAAAGAAAAAGATAGAAGCTGAGGTAAGCCATGCATAGGTATGTAATTAGGAATCATGTAAAATAACTGAAGGCTTGGCTACAGGGAAAATTTTATAGAGAAGCAATGTTGGTTACCTGAAATTATGAATAACTGAATTTGGGATAATCTTGGCTCTATTTCTGAGAGAGAATGTATCAGATATAAAACAAATTGATCTTGGCTAACAGCTTTGAAACATTATCTGCCCCTAGAAGTTGGACATGTTTCAGGGTATTTTAAGTCTTAAGGGAAGTTATACTTTCCTTTACCTTCTATCTAACTTTTATAGCCATTGCAACCTCACCAAGATGAAAAAGATGCATAACAGGATTTGCATTCCTTACTGGAATATGACTGCTGCAAGCAAACAGTTCAGAACTTACTTGTTAGCAATATTATTAGAAGTCCCAATCGTTTTCCTCACAGGGCAAAATGCCCTGAGGGGAAAGAAGGCACCTGCCACTTTCTAATGTTATTTAATCTTTTTAGTCTGTCTGAGCTGTAAACTGTCAATCACAGTTAATGTTTAGTCACCTTGAATGCTGTTTAATCAGTAGAATGCTTAGTATATCTATAAATACCTGATGACACAGGAATTAAGTCTTCACAATAATTACCCCTCTACATCATTGGACATCATTACTCACAGGCAAGGCCAAAACCATCTTTAATCTCTCACGGTTGTTCAGTAAGAAATGTTTCATTACTGCCACGTAACTGGAATGGTTATTTCACATGGAGAAAACAGGTAACTGAAATCTGCACATTGGGCTGTTTATAATGTCTGAGTGGCCCCATCTGTCTTTAAATGCTGCTGATGACAGGATAATTATGATGATTGAACTGATTGCCAAGTGTATGTAGCAAGAAACAAGAGCAGCTCTGGTTCAGGATTTGATGTGATTCAACTTATGAAGGCCATTGAAAAAGGACTTTTTTTAATGTAAGGAAAAAAGGTCATAGGTCATGCAGCAGTATTTTAATTGTTTATGTCTTTGTGGCAATAAATATTCCTTCCATCTTTCCTTTCTATTTTTTTCTTCCTTTCTCACTCTGTTTTCTTTAATCCTTTTTGTATATTTTCTGATTTATGTATACTGAGTATATACTATTTTTACAAAGAAAAATCAAATACATTTTTAAAAGCAATAAAATTATAACCATTGATATTACACAAAATAAAGACACACTTGGTTAACATATTGCTCTGCTAAATCTGCCAACACTAGCTTCAAATGCCTGCTTGCTACAGTTCTTGGAATGCTGGTCAGAGGACCCCAATCTCCAAATGGCTCTTTCAGCAGGATTATTGGGATGAGTTCGATTTTGAGGGCTGTGAAACTGCTGTTTGGTAATGGTGCAGAGTATTTTCTGCCACATTGCAAAACCACCAGTAGTCTTCCTTTTCTTTCCTTCTTCCCTCCCTCCTTCCCTTCCTCCCTCTCTCTCTTCCTTCCTTCCTTCCATCCTTCCTTCCTTCCTTCCCTCTTTTCTCCCTTCCTTCCTTTAATGTACTGTCTGCTATTTTTTTTTTTTAAACAAAAAGCACAGGACTTTATAATTTCCATCACAAAAGCCAGGTCTTTGCAGGCCAAGGGAGCGAGTTCTGCCTGTGAGGAGAAGGTGCCTACTTGCTTTGATGAGCAGGTTCTTTCTGCAGGACCACGATGATTGAGTCCTCGTGCATGAACCCTTTGGAGATGTAGCACTCATTGTTGACTGGCTTGGACTTTTCCTTGCCTTCCTGTTCTTGGGACTTAGGCCCACATCTTTTTCACATCCTTCAGCACCATGTTGCAGTGCCTGTGGAAGACCCAGAAGCCCAGGCGCTTCCTGGCAGTTAAAGAGCACTAGAGGGTTGTGCTTGACCCACTGTGTGAGCATGGAGCATGGCCTGTGTTGAACTCCTCCCGCCCCTGTAGTGCCTCCAGAGCCATGTCTCTCTTTTGGGCTTGCTGACGAGGCTAAGGTGGTGGCTGTGCTCTCAGGTCATGCCCATCTCCTCCATGTTGCTTTCCTATGGGGCAGTGATATGCGTTCTGCTTTTTTAAGGAGAACTTTAAAACTTGGATTTTTCTCTCTGGCTTAAAAGGGGTGGAGAAAACTCATTCACTCATTCATTCATTCATTTCACAAACATTTCTCGAGCACTTCTACGTGTGCCAAGCCCTGCTCTGGGTGCTGAAATACAGCAGAGAACAAAACAAAAATCCCTGCCTGCACTGAGATGAAACACAGGGGGGATGAAAGAAACAAGACAATTTACTCAAACAAATCATGTGTATGATGGTGATAACTGCTATGGAGAAAGAATGGAAAGAAAGGGAGAGAAGGGAGTGTGTGCTGAGGGGTTGCAATTTAATTGGATGGTCAGGGAAACCTTGCTGATGAGGTAAGATTTGAGTCGAGGTGGTCAGGGACCCAGGTCAGATGTCAGACACCATCGTGGGGGCAGAAAATAGGAAGAAAAAAGTGCCCTGCAGAATGTGAAAAGAGGAACAGCAGAGGGACTGGCATGGCAGGGGCATTGAAATGCACAGTAGTAGAAAATGAGGGCAAAGAGCTAACTAAGCATGGCTGCTTGGCATAGGGCTCCTGTGCTTTTTCAGCATAGGAGGCAAAACTATAAAAGTTCTGAGGGAGGAGTGACATGATCTGATTTTACCATAAGTCTTTTTGGTGCCTATGTTAAGGACAGACTAGAAAGCCAAGGACAGAAGCAGGGAGACCAGTAAAAGGCTATTGCAGTATTCCAGGTGCAGATATTAGATCGGTGTGATCACTGTGGAGATGGTAAGAAGGGGACAGATATTGAATACAGTGGGAAGGCAGAGCCAGTAGGATTTATGGGCAGATCAGATGTGGGGTTCAAAAAATGGTTTTTATCCTGAGCAACTGGAAGGGTGAGGCTGACAAAAAATATCAATGGTATTTAAAGCCATGAGACTCGTGAAGTCACAAGGGAAAGAGCATAGAAAAAGAAGAGACTCAAGGACTGAGCCCTGGGCACCCAGCACTAAGGGGACAGACAGCTAAGGAGTAGATGAGTTTGGGAATACTGCCTACTCTAACAAACAAAACCAAAAAGGAATAATGATTCAAATGCCATAGTTTATTTGCAATTCACATGAAGTTCAAAATGGGTGTTCCTGATTGGTAGGTGACTCTTCTTCCATTTTGTGATTCCTCCATCTTCAATCCATGGTTTTCAAGGTCATCATGAACATTTGCATTGTGTGAAGAGAGGGAAATAGCATGGAAGAAGATTTTAGATTTTAGGGGCCGTATCTGGAAGTGGTACCTCTATGGCCTCTCTAAACTGCAAGGGAGATTCAGAAATGCAGTCTAAATAAGTGTCCATTAAAAAGTAGAAAGCAGGCTTGGTAAATAGCTCTCCAGGCTCTGTCACAAGGAGGATCCAGCAAAGGATACTAAGAAGACTGGCTAATGAGGGGTTGGAAAAGTCAGTAGAGTGTAAGGTCTAGAAAGCCAAGCGAAGAGAAGATTTCAAGGAGGCTGGAATGGTTAAGTGTGTCCAATGCAACTGAAAGATCAAGTAAGATGAAGGCTGAGAAATGACCACTGGGTTTTATTAATTAATGTGTTTGGTGACTTTGACAAGCACAGATTCAGTGAACTGATGGGGCGGTGACTTGTTGGAATGAGTTCAAGAGAGAAATAAATAAAGGAAACTAAACACAGAGTGAGCATGGATAACTCTTTCCAGAATCTATAGAATGGAGATCAACACAAAACTTGTCTTCTACTTTCCCTGTCATGGTGTGGCAGAAATAAAATTCACCCCAAGTGGTTCAAATAAAGAAACCTTAAGAAAAGTATTACTTATAGAGGTATGGGGTGGTTTACAGGATTAACAACAGATGGTGAGGTACTCAGACACTTGCTACAGTGGACAGCTGTTACCACCTCAAAACTGAAAGGTCAAAGAGAAGAAATAAGTTCACTAGAACACAATGAGAGATAAAATAGTAGAAAAGGCACACCCAGTGGGAGTTGTGTTCATAGAAAGAGCCAACTGTAGCCTGAGCTAGAGCATGGAAAGAAGGAGAGAGCCAGGAAGAACTACCCCAAACTATTACTGTCATCCTCTGTGCTCCAAAGATTAGCTAAGTCTAACCAGAAGTCCATGAGCAAGGGAGCTTGGGAGATATGATCCTCCCACGGCACAAAGCAAGGCAGAAAAGAGTGGAGAATGGATCAGCACGTGAGGAGGGGAAGAACAGAAAATAACTAGTTCAGAGGGATTGTTTGATTTGAATTTTAGAAGTTAAAGGACGCATCTTTTGCTTGATTGAGTGCTCATGGGATAGTTACCATATCTTCACTGTTGACTATAACATGACATGAAGAAAATATGATTACCCCAAATAATACCAGACAGATTCTGTATAGCATACCATACTTCTAGAGATTAGCACACTGTGTTAGTCAGAGACAAAATCAATAGACTATATCGATAAATAGATATATGAGAGGGCATTTATTAGGGGGGTTGGCTCATGTGACTATAGCAGCTAAAAGTCCCTCAACAGATCATCCACAAACTAGAGAACAAAGGAGGAAAATAGTGTGACTCAGGCCAAGTCCAAAGGCCGCAGATCTAGGGAAGCCAATGGTGTAACTCTCAGTCTGAGAGGCCAAAGGCCTGAGAACATGGGTGGCCTCTGGTGCAATTCTCTGGCACCAGAGAATTGGAGAATCTGGAGTTCTGATATCCAAGGTCAGGAGACAAACGGTGTCCCAGTTCCAGGGGAGAGAGAGAGAATTTATCTTTCCTCTTCCTTTTTGTTCTATCCAGGTCCTCAGCTGATTGGATGGTGGCACCCATATTAAGGGCAGGTCTTTCCCACTCAGTCCACCAGTTCATACCCCAGTCTCCTCCAGAAACACCCTCAGAAATACACACACAGAAATAATGCTATATCAGTACTCTTAGCCAATTTTCTGTTGCTATAACAAAATACCACAGACTGAGTAATTTATAAATAAAAGAAGTTTAGTTCCAGAGGCTGAGAAGTCCAGGAGCATGGCAGTGATATCTGCTCAGCATTAGGTGAAAGCCTTCTTGCTGCATCAAAACATGGCGGAAGGGTGAAAGGGTAAGGAGAACACACATGCGAAAGAACACACTTTTACAACAAAATGATAACGAATCCTCTTCCACAATAAAGACACTGATCCACTCACAAGGGTGGTGCCCCCATGACCTAATCACTACTTAAAAACCCAGTCTCTTAGAGTAAATTAGTTCAACCATTGTGGAAAACAGTATGACAATTCCTCAAAGACCTAAAGACAGAAATACCATTCAACCCAGCAATCCCATCACTGGGTATATCCCCAAAGGAATGTAAATTGTTCTATTATAAAGACACGTACATACGCATGTCAATTGAAACATGACTCACAATGGCAAAGATATGAAATCAAGCTAAATGCCTGTCAATGACAGACTGGATAAAGAAATGTGGTAAATATGCCATGTAATACTATGCAGCCATAATAAAGAATGAGATCATATGCTTTGCAGGGACATGGATGGAGCTGGAGGCCATTGTCCTTGGCAAACTAATGCAGGAGCAGAAAACCAAATACCGCATGTTCTCACTTACAAGTGGGAGGCAAATGATGAGAACACATGGACACGTAGAGGGAAACAACAGAGACTGGAGCCTACTAGAGAGTGAAGGGTGGGAGGAGAGAGAGAATCAAGATAAACAACTAATGGGTACCAGACTTAATATCTGGGTGATTAAATAATCTGTGCAACAAACCCCCATGACACAAGTTTACCTATAGAACAAGCCCGCACATGTATCTCTAAACTTAAAAGTTAAAAAAAAGAACAAAACCCACCTCTCAATACTGTCACAGTGACAATTAAATTTCAACAGGAGTTTTGGCAGTGACACTCAAGCCATAGTACCAGCTACCTAGGCATCCCTTAATCCAGTCAAGTTGACATGTAAAATTAACCATCATATACATTATGCTTACCTAATGGGAAACAAATATTGGACTAACCCTCCAAAAACTGATTGATAAGAGCAACTCTTCCACAACAAGGGGTGTATGTGTCCCACAATATTCAAAGGCAGCTAATTGTGGGCATAGCTAAAATAAGACTGTTTACTTAGTATGCAAGGCTATCTGTATTTCACTAAGAAAGAAGTAAATTTATACTGTTAATCCACATGCAAAGCATGATTTTTGATATAAAGTCAGGTGATGATGTTACACAATTAAGTCACACATGTGTACAAGTATATATGCACCATTCACAGAAAGGAATTAAACAGGGGTTCCAAAGTATCCCAAATCAGCCTAACCATTATGTCCTCCACCCCTGCCCCCAGCTCCTTTTCTTCGGATCTTGTATAATACAAGCATAGCCAGGAATCATCTCTTTTGGGGAAGGGATGACAGCTTTACACAATATTCATGTTTTCAATAATATCCCATGCAGAGCACACTGGAGGTTTCTTTTATAACTTTCCTAATCATCTTCCACCCAATACAATTAGCATTATCTAAATTAGTTATCAGTTTACCAAATTGTCTCCTCCTTTAAAAAAAAAAAAGTCATACTGCAAAATTATAGGTATAGCCATAGACAGAACCAATATTGTATGCTTGCAGACATTTGAAGAGAGATAATGTTCTTAATCCTAATTAGAATTCTTTCCCTTTCCTATATGAACTTCTTAGAATCAGGGGTGACCTTATTTTCATTTGGATAGAGGCATGGTAAAGCAACTGACTTTCATTTGTCTTGCAACAAATCACCTTCTATACAAATGTGTTTATTTAAGCTCTAGGTCTTTTACTATCTTTATGCATTACTCCATTTCTGTAAAAGATTCATTTGAAATACATTGCATTCTATTTCCCTTATTCTGCAATATGACCATTAGTACGGTTTAACCATTCATTGCTTAAGCCATGAGTTCAAGCTCAGCATTATAGTGTTTGTATCAGAGTATCCCACAAAGACTAAAAAATTGCTGGTTGTCCACAAAATTCTGTTCTCCCATTCTACAGTACTAGAGTTTAAGCCAAGCATGTAGGTGCCCAACTAAAGACTATATTGTCAGCCTCTCTTGCATGCGGGCGTGGCTATGTGACTAAGTTCAGGCCAATAAGAGGTGAGCAACTCCTGAGATCTCCAACTTTAAAGACAAGCCACTTGCCCCAGGATGCCTCTCCCATTCCTATAAGCTGGAACATGGACGTAACCACAAGCCAGCTTTGATTGTGCAAGCAAGGACCCTAACGAATGGCAGAACAACAATATGGGTTCCTGAATGACCTTATGGAATAGAAACTATCTTACCACCAGGAAATGCTCTCTCTAGAACACTCTTTTTTAAGTTGCTGTATTTAAGATTTCTTTGTTAAAGCGACTTAACTTTTACCCAGTACAGTTGTCAGATGGGCTGAACTCTTCATATATGTCAGAAAAGATGAGATTAGATCAAAGTATAACCAGTTTCAAGCTGGAATATAATTTTTTCTTAATTTTTCTGTTTGCATAAGCAAAACATAGACCTATCCAGAATATCTTCCTTCCTAACCTTGATGAGATCTAATTTACACTTTCTACTCTAAACCTTCCAATGCCTTGTCTTTTTTCAAATAAACAAAAACACAGAGAAATTTGGATCTTGGTTGTTGTTTTTGTAAATTTTCCAGTGGGTGCATCTGGATATCCATCTGTTTCGTTGCTACAGTGAAAGTAGTGTTTGTTGGTGTAATTATGAGTTGATTCAAAACGAAACAAAAAATGTCTTCTCCAAAGGAAGTTGAGTCCTGAAAACCCTGTGATATATAAACATGCATAAGATTTGTTTGTATTTCTTCTAGAAAGTGTTCTGCATCTTACTAATACTAGAAAGAGTTTACAATGTGACATTTGCTGTGATAACGAGACATTTTAAAATTAACAGGACAAACCAGAATGAATATTTTCTCATGCCCAGAGTTTGTAGCAATGGATACAATTGTATTTTTCTAAATATTCAAGTGATTTGATATAAATATGCTTTAAATTGTCTCTCTTTCACATTTGAGGTCAGGAAAGTGCATAGGTACAAAAGCACACAAAAATGGATCCTTGTAACAGAAATATACAAGACATACACAGAGGACTCGTAGATGCTGCTGACCTTGGGTGTCCCCATTTATGGGATCCAGCCTCAGGGTCTTGCAACTGGATATTTTAAAAAGCAGAGATTCCATCACTGTGGCAAGCAAATCTAGATGCTAAATCCCAGACACGTGACCTCAGTCTTAAAACTTACTATTTACCTTTTCTATGGTTCCCAGTTTCAAGGGTATAGCAGCTGAAAGAGTTGGGAGATACTGCTTCAAATACATGGTCCAAGAAATTCCTCAAAAGATGGTTTCATGACTCTGAATCTTTTCTTTCTAATTTCTATTTAGAAAATGTTTTAGAATACAACTCTGAAATGAATCAAAATAAATTTGTTGGATTGAACAAAGGTCACATTTTACAAATGAATTTTTTTTCTCAGATGAGGACTAAAGCTAGATTGAGGAAGAACCAACGTTAGTGTCAATATTCTTGCACAAACTTTCTCTGAATGTGTTTTTAGTTCTTTGCTAGATGTGTCTCAAGTTAATATTAAGGCCTTTGGTCAGCAGCAGCATCCAAATGTTTTCAATGATTGAAACATAACTGAAAATTTGCTTAGAGATTCGAATTGTTATTTAGGCTTCTAGGTTTTGAGTGACTTGGCAAAAGTTTGCCAAAGGAAACACTTATACACTGTTGGTGGGAGTATAAATTGCTTCAACTATTGCAGAAAGCAGTAGCGATTGCTCACAGAGCTGAAAACAGAACTACCATTCGACCCAGCAATCCCATTACTGGGCATTTACCTAAAGGAATATAAATCATTCTACCATAAAAATACATGCACGTGTATGTTAATTGCAGCACTATTTACAATGGCGAAGACATCGAATCAACCTAAATGACCGTTAATGGCAGATTGAATGCATAAAATGTAGTACATATACACCATGGAATACTATGTAGCCATAAAAAAGAGCAAGATCGTATCCTCAGCAGGAACATGGATGGAGCTGGAGGCCATTATCCTTTGCAAACTAACTCAGGAACAAAAAACCAAATACTGCATGTTTTCACTTACAAGTGGGAGCTAAATGATAAGAACACATGGACACAAGGAGGGGAACAACAGACACTAGGGCCTGCTTGAGTATGTAGGGTGGGAAGAGGGAGAGGATTAGAAAAATAACTATTGGGTACTAACTAGGCTTAGTACATGGGTGATGAAATAATCTGTACACCAAACCCCCGTGACATGAGTTTACCTATATAACAAATCTGCAGATGTACTCCTAAACCTAACATAAAAGTTAAAAAATAGAAAAGTTTATCCAGTGACCACTAGATTTTACAAGTGGAAATTGTACAAACATGAAATCTGATTGCATAATAGTATATGGTAAAATATTGAAAGAAATCAATAGTTATCAAAGTCCTGAGTTTAACAGAATGAAGGGGGAAGTCTGCTAATCTTGCTTTTTAAAAAAAATCTCTTTAAGGATAATTTAGAAGGTAAAATGGAATGAACTGACCTTTTTGGAAGAATAACATAGTATTGTGTTATCCTCACAGACACTCTTATTTAATATGTCATCAAATAGAAGAGAAATTGTAAAACATTTATGAATGAGAAAACTTGTATATGAAATTGCCCTCTGTCTACACCTTCTGGCTTTAAAAATCACAATATAAAAAGTTTTGTGAGGTGGCTGGCAAGACGGCCAAATAGGAACAGCTCCAGTCTGCAGCTTCCAGAGAGATCAATGCAGAAGATGGGTGATTTCTGCATTTCCAACTGAGGTACCCAGCTCATCTCATTGGGACTGGTTAGACAGTGGGTGCAGCCCACTGAGGGTGACCCGAAGCAGAGTGGGGCGTCGCCTCACTTGGAAAGCACAAGGGGTCAGGGAACTCCCTCGCCAAGCCAAGGAAGCTGTGAGGGACTGTGCTGTGAGGGACTGTGCACTCCAGCCCAGATACTATGCTTTTCCCACAGTCTTTGCAACACGCAGACCAGGAGATTCCCTCATGTGCCTACATGACCAGGGCGCTGGGTTTAAAGCACAAAACTGGGCGGCTATTTGGCCAGATACCGAGCTAATTGCAGGAGATTTTTTTCATACCCCAGTGGCACCTGGAATACCAGTGAGACAGAACCATTCACTCCCCTGGAAAGGCGGCTGAAACCAGGGAGCCAAGTGGTCTAGCTCAGTGTATCCCACCCCATGGAGCCCAGCAAGCTAAGATCCACTGGCTTCAAATTCTCACTGCCAGCACAGCAGTCTGAAGTTGACCTGGGATGCTTGAGATTGGTAGGGGGAGGGGCGTCCACCATTACTGAAGCTTGAGTAGGTGGTTTTCCCCTCATAGTGTGAATAAAGCTGCCCAAAAAGTTCGGACTGGGTGGAGGCCACCGTAGCTTGGCAAAGGTGCTGTAGCCAGACTGCCTCTCTAGATTCCTCCTCTCTGGGAAGGGCATCTCTGAAAGAAAAGCAGCAACCCCAGTCAGGGATTTATAGATAAAACTCCCATTTCCCTGGGACAGAGCATCTGGGAGAAGGGGCAGCTGTGGGTGCAGCTTCAGCAGACTTAAACATTCCTGCCTGCCAGCTCTGAAGAGAGCAGTGGATCTCCCAGCACAGCTCTCAAGCTCTGCTAAGGGACAGACTACCTTCTGAAGTGGGTCCCTGACCCCGTGCCTCCTGATTGGGCACACACCTCCCAGCAAGGGTCGACAGACACCTCATACAGGAGAGCTCTGGCTGGCATCTGGTGGGTACCCCTATGGGACGAAGCTTCCAGAAGAAGAAACAGGCAGCAATCTTTGCTATTCTGCAGCCTGTGCTAGGGATACCCAGGCAAACAGGGTCTGGAGTGAATCTCCAGCAAACTCCAGTAGACATGCAGCAGAAGGGTCTGACTGTCCAAAGGAAAACTAACAAAAAGAAAGGAACAGCATCAACATCAACAAAAAGGATGTCCACACAGAAATCGCATCTGAAGGTCACCAACATCAAACTCCAAAAGTAGATAAATTCAAGAAGATGAGGAAAAACCAGTGCAAAAAGGCTGAAAATTCCAAAAACCAGAATGTCTCAACACCTTGAAAGGATCAAAACTCCTCATCAGCAAGGCAACAAAATTGGATGGAGAATGAGTTTGATGAATTGACAGAAGTAGGCTTCAGAAGGTGGGTAATAACAAACTCCTCCAAGCTAAAGGAGCATCTTCTAACCCAATGCAAGGAAGCTAAGAACCTTGATAAAAGGTTAGAGGAATTGCTAACTAGAATAACCAGTTTAGAGAAGAACATAAACGACCTGATGAAGCTGAAAAACACAGCACGAGAGCTTCGTGATACATAAATATCAATAGCTGAATCAATCAAGCAGAAGAAAGGATATCAGAGATTGAAGATCAACTTAATGAAATAAAGTGTGAAGACAAGATTAAAGAAAAAAGAATGAAAAGTAACAAACAAAACCTCCTAGAAATATGGGACTATGTGAAAAGACCAAACCTACATTGGATTAGTGTGCCTGAAAGTGACGGGGAGAATGGAACCAAGTTGGAAAACACACTTCAGGATATTACTCAGGAGAAGTTCTCCAACCAAGCGAGACAGGCCAACATTCAAATTCAGAAAATACAGAGAACACCACAAAGATACTCCTTGAGAAAAGCAATCCCAAGACACATAATCATCAGATTCACCAAGGTTGAAATGTAGGAAAAAATATTAAAGGCAACCAGAGAGAAAGGTCGAGTTACCCACAAAAGGAAGCCCATCATACTAACAGTGGATCTCTCTGCAGAAACCCTACCAGCCAGAAGAAAGTGGGGGCAAATATTCAACATTCTTAAAGAAAAGAATTTTCAACCCAGAATTTCATATCCAGCCAAGCTGCATAAGTGAAGGAGAAATAAAATCCTTTACAGACAAGCAAATGCTGAGAGATGTTGTCACCAGCAGGACTGCCTTACAAGAGCTCCTGAAGGACCTGAAGCACTAAGTATGGAAAGGAAAAACCAGTACCAGCCACTGCAAAAACGTACCAAATTGAAAACACCATCGACATTCTGAAGAAACTGCATCAACTAATGGGCAAAATAATCAGCTAGCACCATAATGACAGGATCAAATTCACACATAACAATATTAACCTTAAATGTAAATGGGCTAAATACTCCAATTAAAAGATACAGACTGGCAAATTGGATAAAGAGTCAAGACCTATCGGTGTGCTGTATTCAGAAGACCCATCTCATGAACAAAGACACACATAGGCTCAAAATAAAGAGATGAAGGAAGATTTACCAAGCAAATGGAAAGAAAAAAAAAAAAAAAAAAAAAAAACAGGGGTCGCAAGGGTCGCAATCCTAGTCTCTGATAAAACAGACTTTTAACCAACAAAGATCAAAAAAGACAAAGAAGGGCATCACATAATGGTAAAGGGATCAATGCAACAAGAAGAGCTATCTTAAATATAGATGCACCCAAGACAGGAGCACCCAGATTCATAAAGCAAGTTCTTAGAGACCTACAAAGAGACACAGACAGTCACACAATAATAGTGGGAGATATTAACACCCCACTGTCAATATTAGACAGATCAACAATACAGAAAATTAACAAAGATATTCAGGTTCCAAATATTTGCTATTGTGAACAGTGCTGCAATAAACATACGTGTGTATGTGTCTTTATAGTAGAATGATTTATAAATCTTTGGGTATATACCCAGTAATGGGATTGCTGGGTCAAATGTTATTTCTGGTTCTAGATCCTTGAGGAATCACCACACTGTCTTCTGCAATGGTTGAATTCAGCTCTGTACCAACTGGACCTAATAGACATTTACAGAACTCTTCACCCCAAATCAACAGAATATACATTCTTCTCAGCACCACATGACACTTATTCTAAAATTAACCACATAATTAGAAGTAAAACACTCCTCAGCAAATGCAAAAGAATGGAAATCATAACAAACAGTCTCTCAGGCAACAGTGCAATCAAGTTAGAACTCAGGATTAAGAAGCTCACTCAAAACCACACAACTACATGGAAACTGAATAACCTGCTCTGAATGACTACTGGGTAAATAATGCAATTAAGGCAGAAATAAAGATGTTCTTTGAAACCAATGAGAACAAAGACACAACATTCCAAAATCTCTGGGACACAGCTAAAGTAGTGCTTAGAGGGAAATTTATAGCACTAAATGCCCACAGGAAAGAGTGAGAAAGATCTAAAATTGACACCCTAACATCACAATTAAAAGAACTAGAGAAGCAAGAACAAACAAATTCAAAAACTAGCAGAAGACAAGAAATAACTAAGATCAGAGCAGAACTGAAGGAATAGAGACACAAAAAATCCTTCAAAAAAATCAGTGAAACCAGAAGCTCATTTTTTGAAAAGATTAACAAAATAGATAGACGACTAGCCAGATAAATAAAGAATAAAGAGAGAAGAATCAAATAAACACAATAAAAAAAATGATAAAGGGGATATCACAATATCCCAGAGAAATACAAACTACCATCAGAGAATACTATAAACACCTCTACACAAATAACCTAGAAAATCTAGAAGAAATGGATAAATTCCTGGACACATACAGCCTCCCAAAACTAAACCAGGAAGAACTTGTATCCCTGAATAAACCAATAACAAGTTCTGAAATTGAGGCAGTAATGAATAGCCTACCAACCAAAAAAAGCCCAGGACCAGACAGATTCACAGCTGAATTCTACCAGAGGTACAAACAGGAGCTGTACCATTCCTTCTGAAATTATTCCAAACAATAGAAAAAGAGAAACTCTTCCCTAACTCATTTTATGAGGTCAGCATCATCCTGATATGAAAACCTGGCAGAGACACAACAAAAAAAGAAAATTTCAGGCCAATATATCTGATGAACATCAATGTGAAAAATCCTCAATAGAATATTTGCAACCCAAATCCAGGAACACATCAAAAAGTGTATCCACCACAATCAAGTCGGCTTCATCTCTGGGATCCAAGACTGGTTCAACATACTCAAATCAATAAATGTAATCCATCACATAAACAGAACCAATGACAAAAACCACATGATTATCTCAATAAATGCAGAAAAGGCCTTCAATAAAATTCAACACCCCTTATGCTAAAAAACACTCAGTAAGCTAGGTATTGATGGAACGTATCTCAAAGTAATAACAGCTATTTATGACAAAACCACAGCCAATATCATACTAAATAGGCAAAAGCTGGAAACATTTCCTTTGAAAACTGGCACAAGACAATGATGCCCTCTCTCACCACTCCTATTCAATATAGTATTGGAAGTTCTAGCCAGGGCAATCAGGCAAGAGAAAGAAATAAAGGGTATTCAAATAGGAAGAGAGGAAGTCAAATTATCTCTGTTTGCAGATGACATGATTGTTTAAAACAATTTAGATACTTAGAAATATTTAGAAAACCCCATCGTCTCAGGCCAAAATCTCCTTAAGCTGATAAGCAAAGTCTCAGGATACAAAATCAATGTGCAAAAATCACAAGCATTCCTATACTCCAATAATAGACAAACAGAGAGCCAAATCATGAGTGAACTCCCATTCACAATTGCTACAAAGAGAATAGAATACCTAGGAATACAACTTACATGGGATGTGAAGGACCTCTTCAAGGAGAACTACAGACCACTGTTCAAGTAAATAAGAGAGGACACAAACAAATGGAAATACATTTCATGCTCATGGATAGGAAGAATCAGTATTGTGAAAATGGCCATAATGCCCAAAGTAATTTATAGATTCGGTGCTACTCCCATCAAGCTACCATTGACTTTTTTCACAGAATTAGAAAAAAACTACTTTAAATTTCATATGGAACCAAAAAAGAACCTGCATAGCCAAGACAATCCTAAGCAAAACAAACAAAGCTGAAGGCATCACAGTACCTGACTTCAAACTATACTACAAGGCTACAGTAACCAAAAGAGCATGGTACTGGTACCAAAACAGATATATAGACCAATGGAACAGAACAGAGGCCTCAGAAATAACACCACACATCTACAGCCATCTGATCTTTGACAAACCTGACAAAAACAAGTAATGGGGAAAGGATTTCCTATTTAATAAATGGTGTTGGAAAACTGGCTAGCCATATGCAGAAAACTGAAACTGGAACTCTTCCTTACATGTTATATAAAAATTAACTCAAGATGGATTAAAGATTTATACATAAGACCAAAACTATAAAAACCCATGAAGAAAACCTAGGCAATACTGTCCAGGACATAGGCATTGGCAATGAGTTCCTGACTAAAACACCAAAAGCAATTGCAATAAAAGCCAAAATTGACAAATGGGATCTTATTAAACTAAAGGGCTTCTGCACAGCAAAAGAAACTATCGTCATATGAACAGGCAACCTATAGAATGGGAGAAAAATTTTTGCAATCTATCCATCTGACAAAGGGTTAATATACAGAATCTACAAAGAACAAATTTACAAGAAAAAAACAAATAACCCCATCAAAAAGTGGGCAAAGGATATGAACAGACACTTTTCAAAAGAAGACGTTTATGCGGGCAACAAACATATGAAAGTAAGCTCCTCATCACTGGTCATTAGATAAATGCAAATCAAAACCACGATGAAATACCATCTCACACCAGTTAGAATGGCAATCATTAAAAAGTCAGGAAACAACAGATGCTGGAGAGGACATGGAGAAATACAAATGCTCTTACACTGTTGGTGGGAGTGTAAATTAGTTCAACCATTGCAGAAGACGGTGTGGCGATTCCTCAAGGATCTAGAACCAGAAATAACATTTGACCCAGCAATCCGGTTACTGGATATATACCCAAAGGATTATAAATAATTCTACTATAAAGACACATACACATGTATGTTTATTGCAGCACTGTTCACAATAGCAAAGATTTGGAACCAACCCAAAAGCTCACCAATAATAGACTGGATAAAGAAAATGTGGCACATATACACCATGGAATATTATGCAGCCATCAAAAAGGATGAGTTCATGTCCTTTGCAGGGGCATGAATGAAGCTGGAAAGCATCATTCTTAGCAAACTAACACAAGAACAGAAAACCAAGCACCACATGTTCTCACTCATAAGTAGGAGTTGAACAATGAGAACACATGGACACAGGGAGGGGAACATCACACACCAGGGCCTGCTGGCAGGTGGTGGGCTAGGGGAGGGATAGCATTAGGAGAAATACCTAATGTAGGTGGCAGGTTGATGGGTGCAGCAAACCACCATGGCATGTGTATGCCTATGTAACAAACCTGCACGTTCTGCACATGTATCCCAGAACTTGAAGTATAAAAAACAAAACAAAACAAAAGTTTTGTTTTAAAGACACTATATCTGCATGATTTCATCTCTAAAAAGGTTCTTTTACCTTTTGGAGGGTAAGTTACTGAGGAGGCCCATGTATAATACACTAACTAAAACATACTTTTATACCAACCAACAATCGTTGTCGGCTCTTAGCAAACGATAACTCATAAAAAATCATCTTTGTCAGTACAATAAATGAATAAAATTTTCTTGTTTAGAACCAATTCTTTTTCCCTTACAAATTCCTTCAGGCTCCTCTAATCACCACCTCAACCCCACATGCCCTCCAGAAAAAAAATTATAGTGCTAGGCCAATTACCATAAACTACTGGATAACTGAAAAAAATGTAAGTGTGGAAAGTGTAGTCGGTTACAACAAGTTACTAAAGAATAATCAGTCAGTTGGTATATAAAACAGAGTGAAAGTAGGTTTCAAAAGGTATAATTTGTTATAAGGTAAACATATAATTTACTTTTTATGAATGAATCATTTATATGAAACTAATCAGTGGTGAAAAATATTAATTTTTTTTCTTTTTTTTTTTTTGAGATGGAGTTGTACTGTCTCACCCAGGCTGGAGTGCAGTGGCACAATCTTGTCTCACTGCAACCTCTGTCTCCTGGGTTCAAGCAATTCTCCTGTCTCAGCCTCCCGAGTAGCTGAGACTATAGGCGTGCCACCACACCCAGCTAATTTTTGTATTTTTAGTGGAGATGGGTTTTCACCATACTAGCCAGGCTGGTCTCAAACTCCTGGCCTCAGGTAATCCGCCCACCCTGGCCTCCCAAAGTGCTGGGATTACAGGCGTGAGCCACCACATCCAGCCAATGTTGACTTTTTTTAAAATGAAAGATAAAGTTTTAAAATAAGTGTTTATAAATGGCCTCCCATTGGGATAATCTGAATATTTAATGTATCAATCATAGTCCAGCCCCTTACAGAGATTAACAATAAGTTCCACTTAGATAGAGACAATTCCCTAACTGTTGATTTGGGGTGAGACAGCAACGTAGCAAACGTTTACCTCAATTCCTTTCTGTTTTGTAATGATTTGACTTTGAACGAATATTTTTCAAAATACTTTTATAATACCTTATTATGATGTTTCTCTATCTTATTTTTCAAAACACTTTTATAATACCTTTGTATGATGTTTCTCTATCTTATTTTTCAAAACACTTTTATAATACCTTAGTATGATGTTTCTCTATCTTTTTTACATTATCGGCCTTCCAGGCAGCCTTTTTAGACCCTTTTTTTCTATTTACTTCACTCTAAGAAATTTTAATAACACAGATATATTGTATATTTGTTTATGTGTTGTATGTATATCTGTGCTTTCCATGTAAAAAAGTATAAAACTTACTCTTTTTATTCAATGCAAGGTTAAGAATGACTAAAAGCTTTTAACTTAAAAATAAAATTTAAAAATGTATAGGTGTTGACATTTAACCTTATAATTTTATTTTCTGAGTAATTTTTATGTTATATATGTACTTATAACCTATATACGAATGTTGGCAATTTATTAACATATAATAATAATAGCAATGCAATACATTTTTTAAATTACTTAAAACTGATTTTTCTAACAAAAGTAAAGTAATTGAAAAAATTAAATGAATTTAAAATTTTAAAAGTTGATTTTAGTAAATTTAACTTCTACCTTTTACTTGATGGGAGGGAAAAAAACATTTAAGTTAACTAGTTTACAAAAGAAGTTAATATACTCAAGAATGAATCAATGGGATACCTAAGCCTGATGTCGTTTAACTAAAAATCCAGTGTTCAGTGTGATGTTAGTAAGTTTAATACTAATGTCTCTGCTTGAACATATCAATTCTGTCTCTTTACTTTGCTAATATATTACTTACTGAACCAAAACCACTTTTAACTATATAAGATGTTAGAAAACAAAGAAGTACTTTTGTCACTTCAGATCACATTATTGAAAAAAGAAATTTAGTTATTTTGATCCCCACACTCAGCTATTTCACTGTTTTCAAATTTATATTTGCATTCCTCATTATATTTTGATTCAATGAGTTCTATTTGAATTTCCTCCACAGCTGACTGAGCATTGCTTCTAGCTGGATCTAACACCCATGGCTTCACTTTCAAAGAAAATAAATCTAAAAATCTATTTTTCATTTCATCTTTAAAGAGCACAAATTGGCCAGGCACAGTGGCTCACGCCTGTAATCCCAACACTTTGGGAGGCCAAGGCGGGTGGATCACGAGGTCAGGAGATTGAGACCATCCTGGTTAACATAGTGAAACCTCGTGTGTACTAAAAATACAAAAAATTAGCAGGGCAAGGTGGCACGTGCCTGTAGCCCCAGCTACTCGGGAGGCTGAGGCAGAAGAATCACTTGAACCCGGGAGGCGGAGGTTGCAGTAAACTGAGATTGTGCCACTGCACTCCAATCTGGGCAACAGAGAGAGAACCTGTCTCAAAAAAAAAAAAAAACAAAACAAAAAAACAACTCTACATATCTTGTTAGTTTCCTTTAGAAATCCGTCTGACTTCTGTATGCAGAAGGAGCCTGACATGTTGTCCTTTATCAAAACAAAAGTCTCTGAAGATGATCATATTTGCTATATGACTTCATTTTATTGATTGTTTTAATTACTATATTGAAACAGTGATAAACACTGAGCTAATAAATATTTTTGAAGCCAGTTGATGTCTATATGACGCACAATGCAGTTTATTGCAAAAACTTCAGGACGTACTTTTCTTAGGTTGTCTATAAACCTTTATGTTTTCCAGTCATGGAATTAGCTCCACCAGAAGCACAAGACACCTAAGTCTCCAACGGTACTTGTGTTTCATTCATCACACCAAATTTTTAGAGTAGCAAAAGTAGATGCTCTAATATAGTTAGTTTCTAAAGATTTTACAAACAACATCTCATCTTGCAATCTACACTCACCATTGAAATAAACATATGTCATTAGAAGGGCCTTACTGTCATTAACTGTGATTTTGCCAATCTGAAAAAGAAATTCTTGTTTTTAGTTTGCCAATTCGCTACTTTTCAGTGTTAACATCTTTGAATTGAATCATTGCTCAACGGTGATGTTCTTCAAGCACTGGAAGGATTTTGCTGCATCATTTTTGAAATTTCAATCTCTCTGTTCATAGGACAGTCTCAGCCACTGTTTGAATACTACCAATTTTTGCAATGATGTCTGTACAGTTTTCTAAGACTAAATCATTCCATTGTCGTTTGTTGGCTTAAATAAGGAAATTGTCATTTGTCTTTAAATAAGGAAGTAACAGTGTTACATTGCTCAAAATTCTGTTTAGCTAAGAAACTTTTGCCTACACTCAGGTTGCAAAATTTTATCCTATAATTCTTGAAAATTTTAAAAGTTCTAACTTTTACAATCAGGTTTACTCTTTATCTTGAATTGATTTTTGTATGTGGTGTGATGTAGAATCAAGGTTCTTATTTTTCTCCCATATGAATATCCAGTTATTTCAGCACCATTTGTTGAAAAGACTTTCTTTCTCCCATTGGACTCCTTTGGTGCCTTTATCAAAAATCAAATGACCACAAATGTGAGGCTTTTTCTTCTGTTCCACTGTCTATTTATCTGTCCAAATGCCAATACTATACTATCTTGATCACTGTAGCTTTGTAATAAGTCATGAAAACAGATGAGGAAGTCTTACAAATTTGTTCTTCCGTTTCAAGATCTTATTAGATATTCTAGGTTTTTTACATTGTCACACAAATTTTAGAATCAACATCTCTTCATATACTCTTAAAACCTGAAGTTTACATGGCTCAATATAACCATGCATTCGAGTAGAGTTCCATGCATCCTAGCAGAGTTTTATGTATTCATGTCCCTGTGCAGATTAAGATACTAATTTCCTGGGATCACATATTACATCATGGAAATCAATTTTTCTTACCATTTGTATAACTACTTTAAAATCATGTGTTACATTGCCTCTACCAGTGAGCCATTTGTTCTTAGCCAGCAGTTCTGCACTCTTAGGACTGGATTAACTAACTGGGTCCTATCATATCATAAACACCACCAGCCACCACAAAATAATTCATTATTTTGACTAAAACCAAGTGAATTCAAATATCAAAATTTTCACTGCTGTATAAAAAGATGATGGCTTGTTTATTTCAAATAAATGATATTGAACAAGTTCAAACAGTATTTGTAATTTCTAAAACATTCAAAAACATTGATTCAACTATTCTCTGAACTAAACCGTCAGAACAAAATTTTGTTTAGATTGCTGAATTGAGTTTTAAATAAAGATTTTCATAAAGAACAGCTTATCATAATTTAAATATTCTTTCTGCAAGGTATCATAGAGTGATAGTTTGCAAAGCCAACTTATTCTACTCATCCCATGGTAATTAATAACAAAGGGGTAGCAGGGCTTCTCTTTTTAAATTCTAGTCAATTCTACCCTTTCCCAAAGAGTTTTTTCTATCTTGAGAAAATGGTTTTTGAAAAAAAAATAACTGGAGGAAGGGAAAAGCGGGGGGAAAAATTCCTTCTTATACAATTAAATCTTTCTTTAGCAGAGACTGGCATGTTCTTAACATATTCATAGAAGTATCCCCTCCAGTTACGTTGCAAAGGCATGCAAATAATAATTGTGGCTAAGTGCACTGCATTGACCGTCAATATTGTATTTTCCAAGCTTGTATTCATTATTCTTTATAGTAGCCATGTATTATGTGAAAGATAAAAAGATTTACATATCATATGGAGTGCTTTAGGGAATAACTTGCTGAGTACTTTAAATATACAATGTTGCACAGCCTTTTAAATACAAATTTCACTTCTCTCTTCTTTGTGATAAAGAAATAACAAGATAGAGCTAGATGTTTTTTCTTAATATAATAAAATGTCTATTTTAAAATATGAGATAAAAGTTTGATATTTTTATCTGTAGTTCTAAACACAAGTTTTTGATCCAAAATAATAAATTGTAACTTTCCTTTAGTATGTGTGTTGAAAAAAATACATTGACTCGCCTCCAACGGATTCTCAAGAAATCCATGACAAAAACATGCGGCGACTTTCACTGAAGTTGCTAAATGATAGGACTGAGTCATCTGCCTGAAGACACTGATAGTGTAGCCTTTCTGGAGACTTAGAACAGGACTCCATGGCCTTTATTCCACAAAGCTGTAATATAAAAATATGGCGAGAGGGGCTAGCAACAGTCATTTTTACACTTAGCATGTATGTAAAAATGTAAGGAAGAAAATTATTAAGAGAGAAGGCATCTGTTTGTTGCCTCCAAATTTTCCTTACCTGAGAGGGGCCAAATTAGAGGTTGAAAGGCTTACCATTCCAGGACTCTCCATTTGCTGATTGACATTTCTTCCACTGATCAGATTATTACCAATAGTAACATGAACAACAGGCATTTATTGACACAAACAAGACCAGCTGAAAGACACTGCTGCTCAAACAACTGCTTTTAAGAAAAAACATTATTCATCTCTGAAAAGTCTGCGGAAAAAAAAAGAAAAAACATCATCTATGCCAGTGTCAAACACATCAGAAATACAAGTTATCCAATAACCTTAAAAATGTTAGTGATTAAGTACCATGCATGCTTATGTTCATTGCAGCACTATTCACAATAGCAAAGACATGGAATCAACATAAATGCTCATCAGTGATAGTCTGGATAAAGACAATGTATATACCATAGAATACTATGCAGCCATGAAAAAGAATGCAATCATGTCCTTTGCAGGGACATGGATGGAGCTGAGGCCATCATCCTTAGCAAACTAACACGGGAACAGAAAACCAAATATCACATATTCTTACTTAGAAGTGGGAGCTAAATGATGAGAACACATGGATACATAGAGGGGAACAACACACACTGGGGACTTTTGGAGGGTGGATGGTGAGAGGAGGGAGAGGGTTAAGAAAAACAACCAGTGGGTACTAGGCCTAATACCTGGGCGATGAAATAATCTGTACAACAAACCCCCATGACACGTGTTTACCTATGTAACAAACCTGCACTTGTACCCCTGAACTTAAAATAAAGGTTAAAAAAAGTTAGTGATTAAATACTTTAGGAACACTTCTTAGAGTTTTTGCATTAATTCACACCAGTTTATTAGACCAACACAGCTTATTCGTATCAATCATTTCAATAGCCAAGTTTTTTTTAGAGTCTTTTTACACCTGGTGCTCTGTATACCATGTACATGTTCCATGTACATTCAGCTAAGGAGTAAGTAGGAACAACCAAGGTAGAAGAAAGAAGGAAAGACTCTATGACTTAGTATCAGAGTCTTGGCACCATATTGCCTTAGAATACTGCACAGATGTACTCTACTTTTATGCTTTCTAATCCAGTCAAATAGCCAAATATGTCTGCAGCATAAGAAAGCACATAAGGTGGAAGCTGAGTGTTGAGTGACCAATCCAAACTATATGCTTTGGCAAATGGTAGAATAATGTCACTCATATTTAACCACTTTGTGTAAGTGTGTACACAAACTACACTGCTATACTACCTTTCAGTCACAGTGTTTTACTGCCACAGACCAAATTCTGGTAGAGGGGCATGGATAAGAGATGAGAACTTATCATCATAAAACCTTTCTTCCTGAGAAGCCCTTGTCTTCCTACTGTGGAAAAAAAAAATGCTGGGGAACACCGGAGAGTACATTTATTTGGAGCATTTCACTTTACTTCAGAACAAACTGAATGAAAACTCTTTTTTAATGAAGCATAACAGTGTAGAGAATTCTGCTTAAATATTTGCTCAGATAATATTTTCTTACTCTGAAGCTATGAATCTGGCAACAGAGACAGATTAATAATAGCAATGAGCCCTGTGGTTGTTTGAAGAGAGACTTCGTGTATCCAGATGTAGCAATCAAATAAGCTCTGATAACTTATAGCACAGACACAGACCATATACAGATTGCAGGGAGCAGCCATCCATGAGCCATGTTTAAGGGTGTGATGCTAGCCCCTTCTATTTCTAAGAGTGTCACTATAGCAAATGCTACAGAAATTACAGTCAAAACACACGTGAAACATGCCATCTGATTCAGTTTCAGCCTCAGAAACATCTCAAAACACTTGAAGAATAACTACAGCTTGAAACTTTTTTTTTTTTTAAGATTCAGGGGGTACATGTGCAGGTTTGTTACATGGATACATTGCATGATGCTGAAGTTTGGGCTTCTATTGATCTCATCACCCAAATAGTGAACATAGTACCCAAGAGGTAGCTTTTCCCCACTTCTTTTGAAATTCTGAGATCACTTGGACTCGGGAAGGGGAACATCACACACCGGGGCCTATCATGGGGAGGGGGGAGAGGGAGGGATTGCATTGGGAGTTATACCTGATATAAATGATGAATTGATGAGTGCTGACGAGTTGATGGGTGCAACACACCAACATGGCACAAGTATACATATGTAACAAACCTGCATGCTATGCACATGTACCCTAGAACTTAAAGTATAATAAAAAAAAAAAAAAAAAGAAAAAGAAATTCTGGGTGTCTATTGTTTCCATCTTTGTGTCTGTGTATAGCCAGTGTTTAGCTCCCACTTATAAGTGAGAACAAGTGGTATACTGTTTCTGTGTCAGTTCACTTAGGATAATGGTCTCCAGCTGCATCCATGTTGCTGCAAAGGACATAATTTTTTTCCTTTTAAGACTAACTGCAGCTTTAAATCCATATTTACATTTAACATCATGATAAGGAACATGTGTGGATAATAATCCTGAACTAAAGAAATCAAAAGAATTAAATAGTAATCTTTTGGGCAAAGATAAATAAATAAATATATATATATATACACACACACACATACATACATACACAACTAAAACAATAGTTTGGGGAGGCTTTGTTTTCTTGTCTTTTTGTTTTGTGTCTTAGTTCATTTTCATGAACTCATTTGTGTTGTTGTAACAGAATACCTGAGACTGGGTAATTTATAATAAGTAGAAATTTACTGGCTTATTGTTTTGGAGACTGGAAAATCCGAGATCAAGGAGCCAAACTTTGGTGAGGGCCTTCTTGCTGTGTTATCCCACGGTAGAAGGTGAAAGGGTGGGAGAAGGGGAGAGAGGGCCAAACTCCTCCCTTAATAATGGCATCAGTCCCGCCCATAGGGTTGAGCCACCTTCATACTGTTACAATGGCAATCAAATTTAAACATGAGCTTTGGAGGGGCAAACATTCAAACCACATCAGTTTGTTTGCTTATTTTAATGAGAAGGAAAAGGAGAGGAAGAGAAGAACAACACAAAATGAGATACTGGGTTTCCCCATCAGATTATTGGACCATTTTATATATAGAGTTGCTGACATGCAACGTAAGGGGCACTAGCATGGCTGCTGGTGACCTTGACCACACATACAATCTTTGCCAGGGACAATCTGGCAATACATACCAAAAACCTTGAAAATGGACTTAGAAATTCTGCTACTATAAATTTACACTAACAAAATAAGTCAAAAAAGCAAGAATATTTATAAAAATGTTTATTTTGGCTTTATCCATACCAGGTGAAAATTAAAACAACTTGCGTATTCAATATAGGGGCTAAGCTGTAAATATAAATATGATATATTCATAATATCAGGTAAAAAGTATATTGCAGAGCAATATTTTTATTTTCTTTTATTTTCTAAAATATGTGCATTATACATGTCCAGGCATAGAAAAAGAATGGAGATTATCTCAGGTAAATGGTTTGTAAATAAACTTTTGCCTTCCTTCTTATTCCTTTTATTGACATTTTTATTATGAGCCCAAGTTTATTTCATTTTAAAAACAAAAGCTATAAATCTATTTCCATTTTGAATGAAGAAAAAAGTAATACATTTTATTTTTTGCGTGCTTAGTATGCAATTCTATTTTTACCACATAAAATTCATGCTTAAGTGATATTATTATATTGAAAAAATAAAATCCAGAAACTTTGTCCAAAGGTAGCTATGTTGGTCAGAGTTTAGCTACAGGAAACAGAATCTACTCTGGTTCCTTGAGGTAGAAAAGGATTTATTACACTGTACAGAATGGCCTATAGAATAGAATTGCTAAGGAAACAGATTCTAGATGGAATTCCTAGGGACAGAACCAAAGCAGCAGAGCTCTTATTTCTTCTTAACTCAGTTCTATATTAATGTCTTTGGCAAACAGATCTTATTGGTGAAACCAAATTACATTTCAGTCTCTAGCTTAAAGAGAGTCTAGGAAATGTACAGCTTTCAGATGTTTAGTTTCTGTAATACAGGAAAACACACAAGAAGGAACTTGAAGATTGAGGGGCCCAATTCCAAGTATATGCTTCTGCAAGGGAGGAGAATGTTACTTAACGTTTTGAAAGATTCTTATTATTATTTTGCCAACTGACTATTGTAAACCCTTTGTGCAGAGTTTCTATTCACATACCAAGGCTAACAGAGGGAAAGAAACATGGTGGGCCACATATGTCTAAAAACCAAACAGGTCAAAAAGAAGAGTTGATAAACTCATTAATTATCCTTCTCTTTATACTTCAGCATGTGTTTTTGTGTGTGTGTGTGTGTGTGTGTGTGTGTGTGTGACTGAGTCTCGCTCTGTCACCCAGGCTGGAGTACAGTGGCCGAATCTCAGCTCACTGCAAGCTCCGCCTCCCGGGTTTACGCCATTCTCCTGCCTCAGCCTCCCGAGTAGTTGGGACTACAGGCGCCCGCCACCACGCCCGGCTAGTTTTTTTTGTATTTTTTAGTAGACACGGGGTTTCACCATGTTAGCCAGGATAGTCTCGATCTCCTGACCTCGTGATCCGCCCATCTTGGCCTCCCAAAGTGCTGGGATTACAGGCTTGAGCCACCGCGCCTGGTCGCAGCTTGTTTTTATATAAATCTTTTAAGTTTTAATGAGTTTCTAAAAGTAATTTAAACTCCTTAATACAATATGTATATTTCATAAAATTTGAACCTGCTTTTCAAATTCAAACATAATTTCATTTGTTAATAGCCTTTAATCAAAGTAAGTATTCTTAGCTAAATAATTATCTTTCTTTTTTAACATTATTTTTTAATTTTTATTTTTTGGAAACAGAGTTTTACGCTGTCACCCAGGCTGGAGTGCAATGACACAATCTCAGCTCATGGCAACCTGTGCCTCCCAGGTTCAAGCGATTCTCCAGCCTCAGCCACTCAAGTAGCTGGGATTACAGGTTTATGCCACCACACCTGGCTAATTTTTGTATTATTAGTAGAGATGGGGTTTTGCCATCTTGGCCAGGCTGGTCTCAAACTCCTGACCTCAGTTGATCCACCTGCCTCGGCCTCCCAAAGTGCTGGGACTACAAGCGTGAACCACCGTGCCTGGCCAAATAATTATCTTTCTAAATCGAGTAGCACTAGATGGTTAGTTTATGGATTTTTCTGACTTTCAGGGTAATTTCAGACTACGGCACACATAATCTTCATGTTTTTCCATATGTCTTTTAACATATGGATGTGGGTATCTGTTCTTAATCTTTCACTGGCGGTAATAATGACTTACTGTCCTCTCCACTTTCTCCACTAGAAGAAATTACTCAGCCTTCAAGAGTCAACCTAAATATCACTTTCTGGGGAAGGCTTTCCAACTTCCTTGTCAGAATCTTATTATTTTCACTCTCATTCTTTATACTGTCACCACTAGAAGACTTAACATAGTATACTGTAGTATATAATACCTGACTCCACTCCTGCCTCTGCACCCTCACATGGAGAGGAAATTGAGAACAGGTCTTGGTCATGTGACCATCCCAGGAGAATGGGGTTGTGGGTATGTTCGTGAGTAGACTGAGAATGGAGAAAGAGGAATCCTCCAGAGGAAAATTAGGATGCTTTTATCAAAAGGAGAAGGAAAACCAGTGAATGTCTACATTGCACAATAAAGAAAAGATCCTAACTGGATCTCAAAGGTATTACACTGAATGATAAAAAAAAAAAACCTGAAACCTTGCATACTGTGTGATTCCATTTATATAAATTTTTGAAATTTATTCTCAAAATGACAAAATTATAGAGATGGAGAACAGTCTAGTGGCTGTCAGGGGTTAGGGATGGAGGTGGAAAAGAAATATGGGTATGACCATGAAGAGCCAGCACAAACGGGATCTTTGATGGTGATGTAGTTCTATATCTATATGGCGGTGGTTACACAAATCTGCTCACACAGATCAAAGTTCCGAAGAAAAGAAAATGCAATCTAAGAAAATCATCTCTAAGGAGCCAAATGTTCTTGTATGAAAGCTACCAGTAGATATTCTCAAACTAGAAAAAAAAATCCTCAGAAATGCAGCATTCGTACACCCTTGTTAGAAAAAAACTACTTGACAATTAAATCTATCTTATTATGAGATTAATCAAAATGTATAACTTAGACTGGAGATGCTGTTGTTAAAGGACTGAAGTGAGCATAATATTTATTTGCATGTATTAAATGAATTAATATGATGCATTCTCAAAGATCAGAATCTAAATATTATAAACATGGGCTTTGTACCAATAAAAGCATAAAAATTGGGAGGTGGCAGAAGAGATGAGAGTACATGTAAGTGCTAATATCCTCTTATTTCACAGCAAAAGCTTAATTGATAATATCTGATACTAAAACATACATAACTCCAATTCAAAGTTTGTTATAACCATTTCTGAAAATATTAAACTTTTTTTTTTTTTTTTTTTGAGTCGCCTAGGCTGGAGTGTAGTGGTGCAATCTCAGCTCACTGCAACCCTCCCAGGTTCAAGCAATTCTCCTGCCTCAGCCTTCAGAGTAGCTGAGACTACAGGTGTGCACCACCACGCCCAGCTAATTTTTGTATTTTTAGTAGAGGTGAGGTTTCACCATGTTGGCCAGGCTAGTCTCGAACTCCTGACCTCAAGTGATCCATCTGCCTCAGCCTTCCAAAATGCTGGGATTATAGGCCTGAGCCACTGTGCCTGACTACAAAATATTAAATCTTAAAGTGAAAAAACAGGTTCAATAATTCCTAAAGTCTCTTTTTTCTTCCATTAAATAAAGGGAAAATTACATGTAGTTTGTTTTTGTTTTATTAAAAATATAAATTCTAGATATAGTCCCAGTTATGTGAAAGCATTTCACTCTCTCTCTGTCTTCCTCTCTCTGTATGTTGTGTGTATATACAGAAAGATATCTGAAAATATTTATCCAATGTAATCTTAACACTACTACACTTGGGTGATTGAATTTAGGGTGATTTTATATATTCAGCATTGTTTTTTCTTTAAAAATATTAATAGCAAATATGCCACTAAGTCAACAATTTCTATTTCTAGACAGTGAATTTATATATTTTTTCTTTTTGGTACTTTAGTATTGTTTAATTTTCAAAAAGAAATTAAATACTATTTTAGTTTTTAAAAAGATTAGAAAGAAGTGAACAGCAATGGAAGATTTACAATGTCTAAAATTTAACATTGAAATTAAGGCTAAGGAACAATGACTGAGGAGAACAAGAAGATGAAGAAGCTCTGGGACCCATTTTTAGGTTTTTTCTCTGCACTGCTCCAAATCACTTAACATTTTTCATTTCTCGGTAGTCAGAACTTCATGCTGACAGATTGACCGTGTGACTACCATCTCAATGATCTGGATTTTCAACAAGCAATGTGGTGCTGGAGAGTTTTTCAACCTTATTGATTTGAGGGGTGTCTGTGGGTGCTTCAGTTCACATGGTATCACTTCATGCCCTGGAGAGGGACTGGGCAGATCTCCCATCCAAATGGAAGCCCCTCCAGGATTAGGAGATGAGCAAGAAGATGTGGAAAGAGCTGAAAATATCATGGAGATCTTACTACAGAAAAATAATTTGAGAGTAGGATTCAGAGCAAGAAGATTTACCTCAGACATCACCTAAGGGGAGTAGGCATCAAAGCCCTTTGGTGTAAAATGCTCTGATTTCTTTTTTTTAAATTATTATTATACTTTAAGTTCCAGGGTACATGTGCACAACATGCAGGTTTGTTACATATGTATACATGTGCCATGTTGGTGTGCTGCACCGTGAGTGTGCTACACTCACCATTTACATTAGGTATATCTCCTAATGCTAACCCTCCCCGCTCCCCCCACCCCACAACAGAAAATGTGGCACAAAAACACCATGGAATACTATGAAGCCATAAAAAAGGATGAGTTCATGTCCTTTGTAGGGACATGGATGAAGCTGGAAACCATCAATCTGAGCAAACTATCGCAAGGACAGAATACCAAACACACCGCATGTTCTCACTCATAGGTGGGAACTGAACAATGAAAACACTTGGCTACAGGGTGGGGAACAAAATGTTCTGATTCCTAAGAAAGTCCCATGGCTAGAAACCCAAGCATCACATTACAATGAGCCTCCTGCTAAATGCTGTTGCTACTCAAATACAACCGACTATTAGATTTCTTGCAAGTACAGTTGGCCGCTTGCATCTGCCAGCCCTGCAACTGCAGATTCAACAAACAGTGGATCAAAAATATTGGGGAAAAATGATTTAAAAATACAATGACAAAAAAATACAAATTTTAAAAGAATACAGTATAACAACTATTTACATAGCACTTACATTGTGTTGAGTATTCTAGAAGTAATCTAGAAGCCTGCCCATCATGGTGAAACCCCGTCTCTACCAAAAAATACAAAAAATTAGCCAGGCATGGTGGTGCGTACTTGTAATCCTAGCTGCTTGGGAGTCTGAGGCACGAGAATTGCTTGAACCTGGGAAGCAGAGGTTGCAGTGAGCCAAGATCACGCCACTGTACTCTAGCCTGGGTGACAGAGCAAAACTCTGTTTCAAAAAAAAAAAAAAAAGTAATCTGGAGTAATAAAGTACATGGGAGGATGTGAAGTAGGTTATATGCAAACACTACACCATTTTATATCAGGGACCTGATCATCCTCAGGTTTTAGAGTCCACTGGGGTCCTAGAACCAATCCCCCATACAGAGGGATGCGTGCACTTCCAAAGATCCTACCTTACCATTGGTTTACATTCACTGACAGATTTGTGTGGGTTCTTCCACCAAATGAAGGTAGAGAGAATCGCAGGCACACTTTCCATGATCTGTATCCACAGAAGTGGCTAGAGTTGGAGAGCAGAGTCATCCTTTCTGGGAATCAAGTTACGACTTAGCAGAGCATCTGCTAATCAGAACAGCTAACATTTATTATTATTATTATTATTATTATTATTATTATTATTATTATTTTGAGACAGAGTCTCGCTCTGTTACCCAGGCTGGAGTGCAGTGGCACGATCTCAGCTCACTGCAACCTCCGTCTCCTGGGTTCAAGTGATTCTCCTGCCTCAGCCTCCCAAGTAGCTGGGACTACAGGCATGCGCCACCACACCCAGCTAACTTTTGTATTTTTAGTAGAGATGGGGTTTCACCATGTTGGCCAGGACAGTCTCGAACTCCTGACCTCAAGTGATCTACCCGCCTCGGCCTCCCAAAGTGCTGAGATTGCAGGCGTGAGTCACTGCGCCCAGCCTATTATTATTATTATTTTTTAATTAGAAACAGGGTTGCATTTTATGGCCCAGGCTGGAGAGCAGCAGTGCCATCATAGCTCACTGCAGCCTTGAACTCCTGGGCAAAAGTTCTCCTCCTGCCTCAGCCTCCTGAGTGGCTGGGACTACAGGCACACACCACCAGGACCAGTTAATTTACTATTATGATTATTTTGTAGAGATGAGGTCTTGCTATTTTACTCAGGCTGGTCTCAAACTCCTGGCATCAAGTGATCCTCCTTCCTCACTCTCCCAAAGTGCTAGGATTACAGGCCTGAGCCACCACAACCAGCCCAGCTAACGTTTATCAAGTATTTCCTGTGCATCTGGAAGTGTACTAAGTATTTAACATTCATGATCTTACTTAATCCTCATGATCTCTATTATCTTCATTTTATAGATGAGGAAATTGAAGAATACAAAGTTAAGAAACTTGCCCAGGGTTACGTGGTCACATAACTGGGTAGCAAAGGACTCAAACCGAGGTCTGACTTACGGTACATTGTACATCCTTGTAGAAACCTGCTGCTGGAAGAGGGGCTGGGAAGAAGATACAAGATCTGACCAACTTCAATAAAGGAAGACAGGACAACTTCCTTATGTTATAGCCAAAAGGAATGATACTAAAAGTGAAACACAAATTGAAAATAACAATAAAAATAATGCCTATTATAAAACTACATCTAGCCACCTTCAAACCCTCTGGACCAGTCACGGTGGTTCATGCCTGTAATCTCAGCACTTTAGGAGGCCAAGGCAGGCGAATCACCTGAGGTCAGGAGTTTGAGACCAGCCTAGCCAACATGGAAAAACCCATCTCTACTAAAAACACAAAAATTGGACAGGTGTGGTGGCGCATGCCTGTAGTACCAGCTACTCGGGGGGCTGAGGCAGGAGAATCACTTGAACCCAGGAGGCGGAGGTTGCAGTGAGCCAAGATCACGCCACTGCACTTCAGCTTAGGAGACAGAGGGACACTCCATCTCAAAAACAACAACTACAAAACAACAATGACAAAAATCCCTCTGGATTTGCCAGACTATAATAAAAAGAATTAAAGCACTTTATAAAAATGCATAAAGCTATACCAAACCAACCAATTTCTCCTGTGAGACAAGACAATTGACTTTCTTTTTTTTTCTTTGAGATAGGGTCTCATTCTGTCACCCAGGCTGGAGTGCAGTGGCACAATCATGGCTCACTATAGCCTTGAAGTCCTGGGCTCAAGTAATCTATTTAACATTTCTAAAGTCATGGATGTTTGGAATCTATTGGGAAATATTGCATCTTCATAATGAATGTAATGATTTCTATTCTAGAACAGCAGATAATGGATAATGCAAAAACCGCTTGTATTTCCTTTAATGTACATTTTGTTATTTCTGTAGCAACAGATTTACCTTCCTATTGACTGTTGCTTATTCAGTCTAGTGAATCAGTTTGTTTGCCCTGAGTGCAAACCAAAGGAGCAAGTTGGGGAGTGTTCGAACATTCAGAAGTATGAATGTGCCAAGTGACAATAAACACGTACTTCCTGCATAGATTATTTAGTGCAGAAGACTGGACTTGGTATTCTCTGGGGACACTGAAGAAGTCCCAGCCCTCATGGAATTAATGGTCTAGTTATAGAGACAGAATATGCACATATAAAATACCTTACATTTTTGAGGCAACATATTAAGAAAAACAAAAAAAGATAAAATATGAAATATAAATACAAAAGCTTTAAGTATATGCAAAGAACAGAATGATTAGAACGAAGATATAACTAGTAGGTGAAGATTTTTGAATCAACTTTATATGACACCTTCCTAAGATGAAAAGCTTATGAAAGATAATTCCTAACACCTAGTCTAAGTTAAATAAAGATTGCCACTTGATTTTTTTTTCATATGAAATATACCACGAGACATACATGGTCCTCTATCAGAAGAGTTACAAAGTGAGCTCTGCTTTTTCCTTTAGCAAGCAGCAAAGACTTTCAATAGTTCTTGGTTTCTCTTTGTGAAATAAATATTCCAAAGCTTTTCTTAAATACTGCAGACTAACAATGCCATATGTAAATTGTCTTTCAGTCTATACACATTTGAATTTACTTGAGCAGAGGAGCACGGAACATAAAAAATCTTAATTTAATATGCATTTTAGGATAAATAGCTATTAATTCTATTATATTACATCAAATAAGAAGTTGGATGACTTGTGGCCAGAGATGGAAATGTCATTATATAATGACATGCAAATAAAATGGAAACATACAATATAAAATAAGTTCCTCTAACTGCAGAATAAGCTGAACATATCATAGTGTTTTTCAATATAGAGTGGCTTTCACTTCATCTTTGTACATAGAAGTTCAGAAATTAACTACTGTAACAGCCACCTCCTTTTTTTTTTTTTTTTTTTTTTTTTTTGCTTTTTGAGCCTGTCTCTCAACCCAGTCATTGCAAATTCTCCTGTATTTTCTATTATAAATGTCTTCAAATCCCAAACTTTGTAATCCTGGCATGATTCATAATGACCAGAGAGCTGTAAAAGAAATCCCACAGGATACATTTCTGTCTCCGGAATTTCCACTCAGCTCTTTTTTTTAGTATCTGTGCAAGATAGAGAGGTGGATCTAACTCATTATTATAGTGCAGCCTCAGCATAAGGATCTCACGTCATGAGAATACGCTTCTCATTTCACTGGCCATTAATGGAAACACTCACAAGTGAGCAGTGGAGAAGGGTCAGCCCAAAGGTATAAGCTGACCTCCACACCCTTTAAAGAAACATGCACACACACACACACACACACACACACACACACACACGCCATCCCTCCTTCACTCCAGCTCCACTTTTGCCTTTTTAACATATTGGATATTTGTGTACTATTTCCTTTGAACAAAGTATTATTCCATCACTTAAGGATATATATATATATCTGACATATATATATGACATATATATGACAGATATATGACAGATATATATATAAATGTTTTAGACATATAAAAAATATATTTTAGACAGATACATATGTATTTTTAGACATATAAATATATATTTTAGACATATATAAAATATATGTATTTTAGACATATATTTTAGACAGATATACATAAATATGTATATTTTAGACAGATATACATAAATGCATATATTTTAGACATATATAGGTACTTTTTTAGACATATATAAAAATATATATATTTTAGGCAGATATATATAAATATATGTATTTTAGACAGATATACAAATATATATATTTCAGACAGATATTTATTTTTAGACAGATATAAATATATATTTTTAGACAGATATATATAAATATATATTTTAGACAGATATATATATATATTTTAGACAGATATA